>NC_079462.1:28509816-28812847 GCF_026250575.1 Diorhabda carinulata | reverse complement strand
GCGATTATGATGATGAGAAAGTGGCATTTAAAAAAATATTTGAAAGCATCCGTCGTTCTCAGTACAGACTAAAGGCAAAAAAGCTTGGGGAAAGAAATATAAAACTTCTGCAAGTATTGGTGAACCCAAAGGAATAATAACTGCATATCGAAATACCATTAATGGAGAGAAAGATTGACACTAATTGTCAGAAGATTTTTTCAAAGAAATTCTGAGTATTATTTCATTCAGTTCGATATATGATAAAGATAATTGCGTCACATCAATATAGATACTTGAATTTAATAAATGCGTCTCTTCCGTGCACTGTTGTTATCTTTTTCAAGTATTTATTAAATTATGTGTATTAATATCTAAATACATTTATCATAAACATATCTTTTGAGATTAATTTTTACTTATAAAAATACTTGTGTTGATTTTGAAGATTGCACTTCTAAGAATTCATTTTTATCTTTTTTTAATTGAATTTATATTTATATATATGAACAAAATAACTAGGTTCACAACGGGTTGAACCGCGTTGGAATTTTTGAAAATTCTCGACGTTTCCGCTTCCACTTTGGAGCCATTATCACAAGAAAAATGAGGTTAGGGTGGTTACTCGTTCATTGATAAGAAGTGATCCGATTCAGTGGTCTCAATCTGTCTACTCCACGTAACCAATCACCCCTTTTTATATATAAAACAATAATTTTATTACTAAAAGATTGTTACACGTACTTTTCGACAAAATGACCGAAGATATTAACAAGCTTTTCAATATCTTCAAAGAAAATTATCGGCAATGAATTCAAGTACAAAACAGACCTTGAAACTTCTGGAAATTCCGTAGACAAAGTAGTAATGGTGAATCTGCCGTTTTCTTTAACCATTCAGTCCGCTCGTTGAACCAGGTCATCTGAAACGACAGATTTGCGTCCTTGGCCCCAGCCACGCACAACACCATCACTCATGAAGTTTTCCCCATACACTCGACTCATTCTCCGATGGATTTCTGCAGCACTATAGCCTGCAGCCTGTAGAAAACGAATCACACTTCACAATTCACACTTGGCGGGTGCATCTATAATAACGGACATGTTTACGTGGCTGTAACACAACGCCGACTGAGTCCTGAATGTCAGCAATGGCGGAGTGTATAGTGCGGAGCTTCGGAGTCGCCTACAATGGCCCTCGAATATATATTGACATTAAGACAATACACCAGTTCATACGTACGTTATCGATAGTCAATGATTTTTCAACAATGAAGAGGTGATGTCTGCATTTAACGGCTATTTTGAGGAGCTTGACGATTCTTATTATAAAAAGGGTATAGAACTTCCATCCTCGTACATCAGCTTTACGGTGATTTAAAAAAGCGTGTCTCGTCTGTATATGATCAATGCTTTGCATTAATTTTTATTTTCTTCATCTCGTTCCTCCGAAAATCGGAATTTAAGTTGGATAAATCATGGTTATCGTACAAATTAAAAATCCACCAATATATTCAATGCCAGATATAAGTACATAAAAATAATTATAAATTTTCAGTTAAACAAACAAAAATTATTAGTTAATAAGGCGTTTAATTCGTGAGTGATTGCATACAAACGAAGATAAGTGGCGTTACGAGTAAAATAGATTTAAGCTGTTAATAATGTAATAATAATAATTGTTTATTCAAATACATTTTATCACCTGTAAAATATTGTTATTACTGAGACGTGCATTACATTAAATAGTGCAGAGATGTAACTTTAAACAATATTGCTCGTAACATATGGCAATGTCAATAAACTAATAAAAGATTATTTTTTTAATAATTCTAGAGCACAACAAACTACTTTGATAGTCTAATTACCTAGATTTAAAAATTTGTGTAATTTAATAAACATCGTAAATTTTTCGATAAAAATTATCACTATGTAAAAGTCAAAAAACCAATTATGTATTTACATTTCAGTGGAAAGTATCAATGTCAAATTAAAGATATCCGAATGTATCAATTGGATTTTTAATTTAAATATATTTCACTTGCAGCTCAAACAGGTCACTGAATCATATATCATAAAATCATCTTTGAGACCAAGACCATTGTGCTGAAATTGACCTTATTATCTGGTCTAAATTGGATATTCGTCCGTTGCTAAAAAGTGATCCGATTCCGTGGTCTTAATATGCTTAACACTATCACTGCTGGTCCTGAGCTAACTGTTGAGTTTTGCCTTGTAATTATAGGGGATCGATTTGCGGGTTTTATCTTTTCCGCGCGCGTGGGAAGTATGTAACGGTGGAGGAAATATAGGAATGAATGACAGACAACAAGTGTTCCTTTGCCCTGACATAAATACATCGATTTTTCTGGCCAATATATAGTTACTCTATAAAAATTTTGACGAGAATAATAGACTTGGGTACATTTCTACGATCCAGAAGCAAAGCAACAATCGAAGGAATGGCGACACTCCGGTTCTTCGAGACCTTAGAAGTGTCGTGTCCAAAAATCTGCTGAAAAAGTTCTTGCTTCAGTTTTTTGGGATTACCATGGACTAATCATGATTAATTTTTTGGATAAGGGTAGAACAATAACTGGAAATTACTATTCGATATTACTGACCACTCTATTTTGTTTGGTTTTATAGTAGGCTAAGAATTTTTCAATATAACCTCTTACGTCCTTTCGCATTCAAACGAAACCTAAAGTCAGATTGAAGAACTCATGTTCAGACAAATCGTCAAATCTTCCATTTGCTTCATTTTTTTCAAAAAACCTAATAATTTCAGACTTGCGGCAATTCACCCACGATTTTCTTGGGGAATTAATTTATTTATGTAAAAATATTATGTAACAAAAATTACAAATAAATAGATCCGATGGCAAATCAAGATACAGTTACAAAAAATGAACTCGTTAAGATAAGATTGGAAATAAAGTAGAAAACGGAAGGGAAAGCATGAAGTGTCACATCTAACGTTTTGTCGGAGCGTGTAAACCGGCCTTTAGTTTAAGATAGGTAATAAATTTTGAACTGAACAAGTAAATTTCAGATAATTTAATGTAATGTTTGTAATATTCTTTATAAATTAAATATAGTAATTAAAAATAATGTAATTATAATCACCTCTAAATAGAAATTATATGAGGACAGCTGTTAATTTAAATCTAATTATGTAGAATACATTCTTTAACTGCTTCAAACTAATCATCTTCAGATATTTCCGGATTCCAGTCGAAACCAGTCGCTTTTATATAAATATACGTACCGGCCGCTTTTTCACAAAGATATTTATTAATAGTGGTTTATTTTTGAAACGGTGCAACAGCGTCTCTATCTATTCTTTTTATCTGAATTTTGTGTCGGAATGCTGTGAACTTCCGGCATATTTAACTCTCTGTTGAAAGTCTTTATCTAGTAGGTAGAAGCTTTTGCTTTATGTGCTATTTATAGTAGATGACAACTCTTCGTCCGATATGTAATGTTATGCACTTATTCGCTCACTTCACTTCAACTACGTGTTATTGTTTTTATTGTTTCTGAATTGAATTAGGTGGTTGATGACGGACACTGAACCCACTTCCATAAAACATTAGCGGAAAATTACTTGAAAAAAAAAATGCGATTTAATATGAATAGTTTACATCGCAAACAAGTTTTGAAATTTCAAATACGAAAAAAATTTTGCCATGTTCATTCTAGTAGTAGTAAAAACAATATATTCATAACTTTCTGTCAGTATACAGAAATAACTACATTTTGTGGTTTGGAAGAGATTGAGTTATATTACCTTCGTTCGCGATAAACAATTTGAACTCAATCCGAAATTATTCTAAATATCTTCTGTCAAAAGCGCATGCTTTGTTCAGGATATGTTCTGAATATACATTCTTCCACGAACGATTTATGAACATCTAAAATTATAATTTTAATTAAAAACTAGCTAGGAGAATAAACTGTGTATAATATTCACTTTACTATATAATTAAGTAGCCCAATATTTATTTTTGTTAGTATAAATTGAATTGACCACTTTTTTTAATTGCGAATACATAAAAAACACCTAGGTTAGTGGTAACTATCACAAAATTATTAAATATGATGCGCCGGATTGAAAATCCTTACTCAAGTCCGAGGATACATTGGACGTATTCAGAATACGCTCGGAGTATTTTTAATTCTAAAAATGTTTTATTAGCAAACGCATAATTTTTCAAACTATTATTATTAGTTAAATAATATACTCCCTCTGAACTTCAATGTTCTAGTTCCAGTGATGTTGTAATCTATAAATTCCATCCCTGGAGTGGGCATCTAGAAAACTGTCGCAATACAGCTGCTATCACCTATTTTATTTTATTATATCAATTTTTTGAGATGGGACAACATCTAGGAGTCAGAGGGAGCCTAGCCTGGCGAATAGGCTGAATATTGCAATGGTTAGTATTCTAATTCAATGACATTTTATGGGTTTATGAGCGGTGAGAGAGAATTCGTTATCTTAATAGAATTTTTTTTTTCTTGTCTAGACCAGGTTTTGTTTCACGAATGTTTATATTCAACTGATCCCTTAATCAAATTTTCTTTTGTGCTCCAAAATATTGATGCTTATACCTACTCGTTTTGGAGTCAAATTGCCGATTTTCCACTACTTTTTAAGTTTTTATTTTCATCGAGTATTACAGAAGTAGAACTAGATTTCATTTATAAAGTTATAAAATGACTAAAAATCCTCATCTTTTCTAAATCGGTTCAAATGTCGTTGGGAATGTATGAGTGTGTTTGTGATCCAGTATTAGCTAACATGAAACTCATTTTCCACCAAAACCAGCGAAAATATTGTTACACTGCCTAATTAGACGTCCAAGACCTCTACCAAATCCCCCCTGCTTTTTGACACTTGTTTTTTGACATGTTTTTCGGCGTTGATGCATCAGACTTAAATCCTATATGTGGGATATTATGCTATTGTTAAATTTACACCACCACCAAATACTCTGGGGCAGTTGATCCACACAGCTAGCCCTACTTGTAATAAGGTAGTACCATATATGGGAGATATTCAGCTACTGGGTTAGCTGGATGTTAATCAAACTTCTTACAAATGTTATCATGTTATCTGATAGTCAATATATTTTTTTGTTTGGGTTCTAAAGCATACTTACCAGAAAGGTATTGCAAAAATTTTTACTAGCCCAAAACCTGTCTGTTGTATAGGAAAATGCATTTATAAGAATTTCGTAATTATTCGTCAGAGATTCTTTGAAAATCGCGCCTCTAGAATACAGAAATATATTCCCTTTCTCTTTTTAGTTTCGTTCTAGTCTAACAACTTTTCGAATTTTGATTCAGTGGTGCCATCTTAAAGTTTAAATTCTATTCAAAAGGTTTATTTGGAGACCTTCTGGACTACCAAATTTTCGGCCTTATCTCTCTTCTATTAACCAGGACTTCTTTGTTTTCTTATAACGTTTTCTCTGCCTTTCTTTGTAGTTGTGTGTTGTTAGACGAATATTTACTTGTATATTTATGTTTATTCAATGGTTCAAGTATTTTTTTAAGATTTCAATAAGTGAAAACTTCTATATCAAATGTGAATACTTCTTCAATATTTTTCTATTTATTGCTAAATTTGATGATGATGAAGGAGACATAAATATTATCCCAATAAGCTACCTAAAAGGTTCTCTATGTCTATGAAGTGCTTAGGATATGCGTGGTTTGTTACATTTAGTTATAACAGATACTTAGGAAAATAAGAATATAAGTCTGATATTATATCTTTTAATGTAGTATTTTTTGTTTGTGATACGTTTTACGACTATTAATGTGCGCCTCTGAGTTGCATACATTTAAATTGTAACTGAACAATAACCGTGAACAGACGACTAAAAATTGAAAGCACTATATCAACATCTCCAAAAATGAGGTTAGGTTTAAGCTGTTTTGTGTTACTTCGATAGTATTACATAACAATGAGACGTCGCTAAAATGGGACTGGTTCGATCGAAAGAATAAAGACGAAGAAAGACGGGGAAGGCAGCATGTGTGCCATATCCTTTCAAGAAAGAAAGAATACGCAATCTTTATTTGAAGAAGTTACCGGGTATTGTGTCGATCGTGGGAAAGAAGTGAAGGTCTTCCGTCTCCATAAGACGTTGGTTCGTTTTCTTAAGGAAATCCGGTCAACCGAAATAATCTCATTTAGATACGGAACCCTTATAAAAACATTTCTGGATATGAAATAAATATAACGCTGGCGGTCCTCGCTTAAATTTATTACTATTAATAATAACTTCATTTAAGCCAGTTTTTCCATGTATTTGTACAGTAGCTCGTAGGAAGATTGAGTAAAAATGCTTTCTCAATCATAAAGTTTGGCGTTTTTAATGGTGAACATACTGATACCAAAATTTTGGAAGCTGATAGAATGTTGAAAGTACTAGTGTCTTGTATAAAAGTAACGCTAAGCATCCATGCATCATATTAAAATATATCTCCATTAAAAAATAGGGAATGTGCAAGTTAGGTTATAGGCGCGTACAAGTGAAACCTGTAGTGCGGTAATGGCTATTAATGTCATTAGACAATCCCCATCTCTCGATTACTTACAATGAGTAAAAATATAATAATAATAATATTTTAATGTAAATATAAATCTTAATAATCATTAAGTGTATTTATTTTATTTTTACAACAAAACATGTTTTATATTCAGTACATTAAATAAACTCATTTTCATTAAAAAGAATTATTTCATTATATGACTAAAATTGGTTTGTTTTGCAATGAAATGAATTTTCTAGAATATTTTTTCAAATTGTATCCTTCCAAGTCACAATTTTGACACTGTCAATATGATTTAATCATATTTTCAGTCGGTAGAATACGAATGATGAGATATTTGAAATAAATTCAATTCTCTCAAAGAAGCTTCTAGAACTGGAACTCTCTTTTGCTACAAATGTAGTACGAATAGAAATACTGAATTGATAAATAAATCAACAATACATTTTTCAATTCAAAACAAGGTAATACGAAATTTCTAAATTCATTTGTATGATTTTGATAGTTAGTTACTTGGTAATTCAAAATCAAGTTAATACGTGAGCGAAGAGGCAAAATGAATTATGGAAAGAAAATATGAAAAATTTCGACCTCTTCAGCTTATTCAAATAATAAATGTATATTAACAGGAGCCTTATTATGTTAAGAAGAAAAAATTAAAATGGAAAGGATTTGTTGACCCGCTCTTGTAGATGAATATAAAAAAGATCCAGCTAATCTAGACTATTAAGTTTATAGGGTAAATTACTGGTTATTAAATAGCAATTTGTTATTTTTAACGTCGTCAGTATAACAGCGTAATTAAATTGGAAAAATGTGGAAATAAGCGGCAATTTTTATTATGATATAATTAGAATAATAGATTAGCCAGGAAAGCAGGAACTTTCTATTTTTTTTTCAATGTTTGTAGAACTTTTCAATCATTCGTTTCTAAGAAATTAAGGTTATCCGAACTAATGAATTTATAAAAATACTCTTCTTTATTTTTGGAAACTAATTATTTCCGACCATTTCCGGAAACGTCCGGTTTAAATTTCAAAATACGTGTTTTAATTTTAGTACTTAACAGTTGGCAAACGTTCTAGATAATTTATGTGGATGCTTATAGATACCACGATAGACGTAAAACGTTTATTTTAAATGACGAACATAACCAAAATTTCATTAGTGATGCGTTTATAAACGATGATACTTTTTTATTATAAATTATTGCCTCCAGATAAATAGGAATAGAACGAACATATTTTAAAATTTTATTATTAGGAATAACAGCGAACTTACTTTTTGCAAAATTCAATTTTCATAAATATCACAATTTCGTTAAGTTGAATAACATTTTTTTAAAATGATTCACTTTAACTGATAGCATACTCTGCATATATTTTCAATTCTTCATAATTTTTTAAATTACAATTACAGGGTGATAAAAAAATCTAATGAATTGACAATAGTCAATTAATATTTATGGTCAAGTTCACAAATCACAGCAGTTCTACGATTGCCATTACAGAACCCATAAACAAAAATTACGTCGGCATATTCTGTGGTCGAAAACTGATGTGGCATTTTGAACGAAAGCTCTACCAAAGCTAACAAACAAGTAACGTAGATACACAGAAGAAATATGTATTCTTATACATATAAATTACGGTCAATAATGAGAATGGGTATACAATATAAAGAAACGTCAAACAGTAAATGCCAATCTTGATTTTAAAACTTTTTCTGGTTATAACGCGATTAAATTAATAATGAAGAGAAATTAACACTTTGAAGTAGCCTCACGATAATTTCCCTGAGGGGTCAATGTATAGTAAAAGTTCCTCATCCTGTATATCGGACGAAATGGGTTGAATTATTTGAAAAAACTTTTATTCAACATTTCTTTGTGAACTTAACAGAAATTGAAATATCAGAAAGTTACTTCATGAACAAAATGTATAACTATATGAATATCCTGTAATACTATTAAAAATGTTGTGGTGAAAGATATCGTTGTATTTATCAAGTTTTTATAACTGCAGTGAAAATAATTTTCAATATTTCTTAGAAGCTAAAATACATTTAACGAGATGGTTGGAAAAACAATGCTGCAATTATCAGTTTTCTATTTTAAAAGTAGCTAAATTCACTTTTTTTGTAAACTACTTTTCAAACCAGAAGCCCTTGTAGTCCTAGTAGAGCGATTCTTTACCATCTAGATAATTATTAAGTCACGATACTTTTCCTATCTTCATTTCTTCACTTCAAGCTCCCACTTTTTTAAAAAAATTGCCCAAATTTCGAGAAAATATACATGAAATTATCAAATCGAAGAGTAATTTTTAAGGGAAAAGAAAGAAAATAATTGAAGCATTAGAAATTTGTCGATTTTTGAGAAGTTACCTAAATTTTTCTTGAAGATACGTGACTCTCAGGATACTAAAATATCCAAACTCTATTCATTTAATAAGTGTAGATTATGCACTAGAGTGAAACTGTTAAGAAAATATACGACGACCTGTCTGGTTATATAAAGAAGTATTCTAGAGTACAACTTAATATCGTTTATTTATCAAAAATGAGTCTACTCCATTAGTCACATTTTAATTCCGAAGAAGAAAAACTGAAGAGTTTGCTGATTGAAAACTGTGATGGATGCTTATGTGTTTTTGGTCAATCTTTGAAAAAGTCGATGAAATTCTTTAAAAAAGGGAAGTGAACCGATCTATTTCATCTCACGACGTCGTTATAGAGCCAAAGGTCGATCATAAAACAATTTTAAACTATTTACGCGAAGTTGAACACCAAAAGTTGCTCTACACATACGAGTATATATTGAAAAATTCTTAGCCTACTATAGAACCAAACAAAATTTCAATGTCAAAATATTTTATTACTCAACATATTCTTCTTTTAATTGGATACATTTATTACAGCGAACCTGCAACGTCTCTAGACCTTTCAAAAAAAAATGTTTCTTCTTGATTTGCAAACCAGACCTCCACAGCTTTTATTAACTTCCCGTTGGAAGGAAATTTACGAACTTTTAAACTTTTTTTCAGTTGAGGAAAGAGATGATAGTCAGACGGATCCAAAACTGGTGGATAAGGGGGGTGTTCTAGTAATTCAAAACCTAAATCACGAATTTTTTCCATGACAACATGAGATTTGTGTGGAGGGGCGTTGTCCTGCAAAAACAAAACACCTTTGGATAGCTTTCCATGTATTTTATCTTTAATTTTTTCCCGTAGAGTGGGCAGTAATGCCGAATAGTAATCAGTTATTGTTCTACCCTTATCCAAAAAATCAATTATGATTACTCTATGGTAATCCGAAAAAACTGGAGCAAGAACTTTTTCAGCAGGTTTGTGGACACGAAACTTCTTAGGTCTTGGAGAACCAAAGCGTCACCATGCTGTGTTTCTGGATCGTAGAAATGTACCCAAGTCTCATTCATAGTAACAATTCGGTTAAAGAAGTCTACATCGTTTTCAAATCGAGCACAGATCAAACGCGATGCTTCTACCCTTGCACGCTTTTGGACAACATTTAAACATTTTGCATCAATGTCCAAATTGACGTGAACTATATGATGAACGCGTTCTCATGAAATATTTAGTGCTTCAAATATCCGTTTTAGCCCATTTCGACGGTCTGATAAAATCATGTCATGAACTACATCGATATTTTCGGGGATTGACACAGAAACTGGCCTTCCCGATCGGTCATCATCTTCAATAGAAAATTTACCTCTTTTGAAGGTTACAGTCCAATTTTTCACGGTCACATACGAAGGATGTTGATCACCAAGGGTATCAAGCATATCTTCGTAAATCTGCTTACCTCTTAACCCTTTTAAATACAGGTACTTGATGATAGCTCTATACTCCAATTTTTCGATTTTCACAATTTCGGTTGTTTATGCATGGAACTGGTCTAGGCTAACTAGATACCAATACATCCTCGAAGGATCCACATGAATCATTGTCGAAGCATTCAATGGAACGTGCTTCCATATTCCTCCATGTGAAGTAAATGCCTATGGAGGATGAGAATTGAATTACGAATAACAATAATTGGCAAAAGAAGTCGTATGTGATGCTTGCAGAAGATTTACAAACAGTTGCGAAGTCTGTATGTATGTCTACACGAAGAAAGGTGATACTTGGTATTTGATGGGGTTGGAAGAGTACTGTAAATCATGAGCTGCTCAAATCTGAATAAACTATTGATTCGACTGTTTACTGTTAAAAACTGATGTGGTTGAAGCATTCGAAATTATAAAGGTCAGAACTAAACAATAGAAAAGATGATTTCCACCAACAACGTTATATCGCACATTTTATTGACTTATAAACAATTTGGTTGAGAAGTTTTGAGTAATTCGCCGTAGAGCCTCGTCGGACTGTCACTTGTTCCGACTACAGCAAAATTCTCTTGTTGGTTTTTTGTTGAGAAATTTCATGTTGTACAGTAGGGGATTCCCGGTAAAACAAAAGTTGTAAAACATTATCGTTCTGAACAGCACATATATAATTGATTTGTGTTTGAAATTTAGATTCAATTTACTACGAAAAACGTAAGTTACTTTTTTCCCAACCTAATAAAACATAAGAATTACATGTTTAAAAAATTATGTGTGTTGAATCTTGGTTGGACGAGATAAATGAACGAAAATTAATGAGACGTCGAACGGCATGTACGGCTGTATATGTTTCATGCCAAATTTGACCCTTCAATTCATACAAATAGGCATTTCCGCGTTTAGCGGCCAACTTCGATTCCTCCGCATACAACGTAATTAATATAAAATTATAAGCTTGACTCATAGACGTGGGTTAGACCATACGAGTTATTGTATTAAAAATATTTGTAATTAGGTCACTTATATTTTATCGGCGACTTGTTTGCAGTGTTGTATAACTTTATTGAGAAAAATATTTATAAAGATATACTGTAGGGAAATTCGAAGCCGTGCGAAAAAATTTTAAGGTTGTTTCATTCGAAATAAAATAGATTGACCTGAATATTTAATCGTTTCAATCTACTTTCATTTTATATAACAAGTTGAACAGTGTTACAACTAAATTATCAATAACTTCCAAACTTGATGAAAGAATTAATGTCCGAATTACATAATTTAAAAAAAATGGAATATGATTTTTATACTTTTAGTCCAATTCAAAAGATTTCAGTGAAAAAGAGTTTTTGAAAATCAAATTGCTAGGTGTGGGTTTTGCCAAGCATTTGTTTTTTATTTTCTGTTTTTAGATGAAATGATTTAACAGTTAAATTGTCATTGCTTAGGTTCCATATTGTAAATATCAAATTATTTTCTATGATCGGTAGTACTTAATATGACTCTGAAATTTAATATTTCTGTTTTCGATGTGGTCGAAGTTGTAGGTAAAAAAGAGCTCGTGCAAAACATTAAATGCTCAAAAGAAAAGTTACCAAACATTCTTGTAACTGTTGAAACTAATCTTTCATTAGAGTAACATCGACAATGTGTAAATTGAAATACACTGAATTATTTATCAAAAACAAAGCAAAATTAAAAAGCATAATCCTCCTTCAAATCCTGGCTGTAAGTGTTATTAGAAGGCGTTTTTTACTAAATTACTTTCATGTGCTCTGTTGTGGATTTATAAATGTTAGAAATGGCATAAAAATGTTTCCTCATAGAAGATTATTTATTTAAGAAAAGAGCTAGAAGTCGTTTTGTGCTAAATTTGGAGAGTAAAGCGTATGTGGATAAACATAAAGACGTTCAACTGTCAAAATTCGCAGATGAAAAGTGATTTGTGGCCCTGCTGGTTGCCACGATAATTTTTTCGCGCATTTTTAGGTCTCTTCTCGGCCACAAAACATTCCGATATCTGCTAATAAAATTCGGATTTTGAAGTTTTTCTAAATATTTCGAATATTTTTTCCTTTGTCAATAAGTATTTACCGCCCTCATTTTCAATTAAAGCATTGAGTATTTTTAGTTTTGTTTCGAAAATAAGTTCTGTCTAGCTCTCCGGTGCGGTATTCTGTATATTTATGATCCTTATTGTATTTCAAAAGCAATATAGTATAACTTTTTGGTCGCACAATATGTTAAAATTTGCTAATTCAATCATATAGACATAAACATGTCGTTTTGAATATAAGTCTTCCCTATTTAAAATTAAAATACGGGCGTTCATGCCACATTCGCGAATGTTTTGTTTGTATTTTATTATATAAGATGGAACATCGTCACGTTCGAAGTTGTATAAGATGCTTGGGTAATCGGGAATTGGGTTACGTACAGAGAAAGTAAGTTACGCTAAATTTGTCTAATAATTTTATCTCTTTTACGCCTACAACTTGACTTATTATTTTATTATTCGTCTGTGAATTATTCTTTATACATTCCAACGAAAATACTCGAATTGTTTTAAAGAAATACTTTAGTTTATCATTATACAAAATGCACCTATCAGAGTATATCTTAACGAAAATTTTGCTTCAGATTTTTTATTTCGAAATCTCATTGGATATTATATAAAGTTATTTGTATGCCAAGGACTGAAAGTGCTACTTTGTTGGACGAGTCTGAAAATTGCAAGTGTGACGAGCAACAGACGGGTCTAACAAAGTAGTATTTCAGCCGCGGCGAACACTACATTTTTTAGACGACGCATAAGACCAAAAATAATATAATAAAGTTGAAGTTTTTTATTTTTTTGCAGTGTACCCTTTGTTGTTTCTTCAGGAAATTGATGAGTTTTGGATATTTGTTGATGTGAACATCTTGTTTAATTGCGAGAGTACTTTTAATCATCGAGAATGTAGACCCCAAAGTAGAACTTTTCTAGATTTTAGATTTTTCTGAAAAATAAGCGAGCACTAAGATTTCTGTTGGGTTTTTCACCTTTTTCATAAAAAGCTCGTACTGTTTTTCGTACCTTACATGTGATTTATCCTGCATCGAATTAAGAACGAATGAGTAACTCTTCATCGCTGATGTTTTCTTTCTCATCATCATTCATTGTTAATCATTAATTTAGACAAAACTTCGGATAAAACAAATAATTTCAGAAAATAAAAAATTTAAGGTTATGCAAAATCGTCGAAGTGAAACTGTCAACTGTCAACATCGAAGTGGCTAGAGTCACAATTAAGAAAATTAAAGTTGTCTACTCCAGAGCGTCCCGCAAGTGTTTTGCAGTACGGAACTGTCACTTTCACTACATGGAACACTCAAAACGCAACTTTCGGTATGTAAATGAATACAGAACGAACAACTTCCAGATGGCGTCGTCTAAAAAAGTTATTTTCAGTGCGTGTTACCAATACGAACCTTTAGATGTATAATATAATGATACTATTTTCCTTTGATGATGCTATTTTCCTTGAAGCTTGTAGATCTTTCAAGTAACTCCGACAGATGACTGCAATGACAGTAATTGATAGTCTCCATAACCCAACGATTATCATAATAAGACAGTTGGTAATGGAAAAACGTCCCTAAGTTACGGTGCCGACAATATTCATTTTCTCTCTCGTTCGAGACACTTTATCTAAACTGCGCATGTTTTAGAATACCCAGAACCGAGCTGGAACCTCGGAGGATAGAATAATCGTTGCCTTTCTGTCTTCCTTAGTCGGAACCGCTTCCACTTATAGAAACGACGATTATAGACACATAGAATTGTTCAGTTCTCCAAATCTATCTGGCAAAATCATTTACGAGGTCAAATCTAATGTTACGTTACCATATTTTCTCGGCAGAGTACACGCCCATGCCTTATATTGTGTTTTTTTTAGATTTTAGAGCAATTTTGTTTATGCAAATTGAGCTTAAAGAATATTTAGGTTTTGAAAATTTGAAAATATATTATATTAGTAACATAATTAACTATTTGTAATTAAGAGCTAGAAGTTAAAATCATTATTAACATAATACCGTTTAAATGTGTTTCCAACTACTTTAATCTAAGAAATTATTTTTAAAAATGAAATGGAGACATGGAGAAATTGGAGGAAATGCTAATTTATTTATTTAAGAAAATAATTTATTAAAAAAAAACATAATTAGAATAACGAGTAATATTTAAAATTCTAACATGTGAATTAGTATAAACCTAAAAAAATACCAATAATAATAATAATAATAAGCATCCGTTTTGTCCGTAATTACAAACTAATATACTATCTTCAGTTAACAATTACTAAAGTTGACATACTAAATCCTCGCCTTTTGGAAAATAATGGAATACTAAGTTTACCCCCTGGTTTTTGCGGGTTAATTGATTGTTTTTACACACCAGCACATATTCTCCCAGGCACAGCAAATTGAAAAAACGATTTCCAATGGAAATACTATTGCTACAAAAGAGAAGCCTATTTGCTTATAGAATCACGATACTTTTATTTTGTTTTGCATAACGAACTTACTTATCAAAATAAATCTAATTATTGCACGTAATTAACAGTCTAAAACATGTGAAATGTCTAAATCGAACTACACTGAAAGTAGTTCAGAAAACACAAATTTATTTACGAAAATCACACAGGATTATACAACTGAATGTCAACAAACAATTCAGCAACGATGGTTACGTCAGATGACTTTTCAACGAGCTTCTATCCCTTACAAAAGTTTTAACACAGGTTAAATAGAACCGAGCAATCGTTTGTGTCTATAATCGTTGTCCATAACCTACTCTTTCGATTAGCATTTTAATCGGATTCCCTTTAACGCATATCTAAGGTACTCAAACGGTTTATAGCGGGAAGTTATCACTAAGAGTTATTTATAGAACTTATTTAAAAAACCTATGAGCGAGATAGTTGATAGCAGGATAATTGAGTAAATTGAATGGGTAAGAACCAAAAGGATCTAAGTGCCATTATTTTCATTTGGAGATATTAAAAGTCAAAGTTAGTTGATTATCGTAAAATCTGTGCAAAAATTTCGTATTTTTACCTGACACGCACAGTTTACTTAAGTTTCTAATACTTTTCGATAATTTCTGCCAAAAAATCTCACTTAAACTCCTTTGGTTCAAAATTTGTCTTACAAAAATATAATTTTGTATTATTAAGTAAACTTTATTTAAATAGACAACAAAAAATGATACAGCATTCTTAATCTTCATCATCTGTTCCTTTGTCTTGAACATTCTCTTCCACCCGTGTTTTCGATGGTTATTTTTTCTAGTATTTTTGGTTTTTCGATGGGCAAGGTTTTAAAAACAGGTGTGATGTATCGGTGGAATAAAAGGCAAGAGCTGAATAAGATTCTTCCACTTTACATATGCTATTTTCAAGAGGGCTGCATAAAGACGTTTTTTTAAATTATCCAGAGATAAATTTGGTCTACCTGCTCCAGATATTTTGTTACAACCATATCTGCAACGATGGCCATACGGTTCTAACTCCCTTTTTTAACCTTTTTTCTTTTAGCAGTTTCATATTCATTACCACTTATCCTAGCCTGCTTTCTTTTTTGCTTTTTGGGGTAACTGTAATGAAAAGCCTCCCATAGTATCTATTGATACACTTGCCATATTTTTTTTTATTATGTTACTATGTAACAAACTACTAGTAGAAGGTACTTTTTCCACATCATCATTGTCGCATTCAACAGCATTAACAGGTACATCAGATGGGTAGTAGTCACTATCCACATCTATCTCTTTCATATGGCTCAGGTTGGCTAATTTCTGACTGTAACTTTTAGCTTATTCATATAATATTTATATTATATATATATATATATATATATATATATATATATATATATATATATATATATATAACAATGAATTTACCTGACGCAAGTTTGTAATTTGTCCAAATACTAGAAACTAATAATCAAATACTTCAAAGAACACAACATAACTCGTTTTTTAAAGAATTGTCACTTAAACCCTTTTCGTTCTCACCCTTCCAATTAAAGTCTTTGATTCACTTTTCACTGCTCTCTCAACGTTTATAAAGCAGTTAATTTCATATTCCTGCGAAGCTTTATATTGCTCTACTTCTCTCATTATTTTTTGAAATTTTTGTTTAAAATTACAAATTTTATTATTTTCCAATTACAAAATCATTGTTGAATCGAATTAATTGGATAATAATAATTTATTATTATTAGAATGTGAATAATATCAAAAACACCTTCATCGAATTATACAACTTTGTTGCGATATAGAGTGAGAAAGGTTTACGAAATTGTTATGGAAGTCAGGAAGAACCTTGCTTTGAGGTATTTAGAAATACGTGACCTGCTTACTCATTTAAGAAATCGAAATTGTATGGTAAAATTAATTTATAAAACAATTCAATCTCAATTTTTTCAGGTGTTTTTATCATTTTTGAATTTTATAAAACTTTGAGAATTTATCAGATTCAACATTTAATTTCGTGATGATTTATTCTGATTTTCGATCTCTTTTCATACAAAATGAGTTCAAAATATCGGTCTGTAGCGAAATATGACTTGATATTGACAATTTACGTAATTATATTAAGCAACAGGTCACCTACAACATGAAAATCAAAAATTAAAATAGAAATATGTTTTTACATCTCAAAAATATGTAGTATCCATTAGTTAAATTATTCCTAGTTGCATTTTTCATAATTGACATTTTTCGTGCCTGTATATGTAAAGAAGACTGGGCCAAAACAAACGTCTATTTTTTTTAACTATACTGTGGAAATATCATTTATGATGATAAAAAATATTATCGTGAATAATATTAATAATATTAAGGGATGTATCGTTACGATTATGGATTTTTTAACGGTAATCGCATTTTTTACTCAAAACAATTTAATTGAAACGCAGAATTAAAAAAATAAATCAATGTTTAAGGCACGATTACAAGGAAACGGCCCGTTTCAAATTAATTTACTATGAAAGCTTTTTTCTAGGAAACTTAATTTCCTGTAAGAGCTCGCATCGCTAAAATTTTTCAGGTTAATAAATAATTGTTTTAAGTTTTAAGTACAAAATGCGATTACTGTTAAAAAATCAATAGTCCTAACGACACCTCACTCAATATTATTATTAAGGACTCAAATTTTCACGATAAATTTTTTTATCATTATGTATCGTTGAAAAAATAGTCGTTTTTGCCCAGTCTAATGTAAACCATCTCCAAAAATTTTCTTTTTCGTATATTAATTTGTAAATCTTTGTAATTTATTGTATGATTTTTGAAATTTCATGGTTTGTTAATACAGTTTTATTTTTTTTATCAAATTGGTGACCTTTTAACCTATTTTCTAAATACTAAGATATCTGTCTTAAAATCAAGATAAGATACTCGATATAATATTACTTCCTTTGTTTTTTGGTGTTTCAGACGTTAATTTTGTGAAGATTTTATTAATGTATCAATGTCCTGTATGACTTATACGAGGGTTGTTACTTAAGTTTTGTAATACACTGATGTGATTATGTCAAACTTGATATTTTTAATGGTGAACATACGTGAACGTGTTGTTATACGGTGCTGTTTGAGTTGTTTACAGATACTTGAAGCATTCATATTGGTCAAAAAATGGAATTAACATTTTGGTACGTTGATTTTATGATTTACAGAAAAGCCCCCGAAACAGACCTCATCCCAAAAGAAATTCTACTATATGCCGGTCCCGAGCTAGGAAAACATTTGAAAATTCTCTATAACAAAAGTTTAGAGACCTCGGAAATACCTATGGAATGGCACAAAAGTGTAACTATTCCTATATTCAAGAAAGGACTAAAGACGCACCTAGACAACTACAGGGGCATAGCACAAGCATGAAACTCTTCACTAGCATTTTAAAGGAAATACTTGAAACACAAATAACGAACAGGGAAGAACGACAAGGCTTCAGACGAAACAGATCCACGACTGACGCCATATTCATTATTAAACAACTAAAAGAAAAATCGATCGAATTTAAACAACCAGCGTATGTCTGCCTCATCGATTTCACCAAGGCATTTGATAGGGTCCGCCTCTCCGACATCATAAAACGCTCAGGACTATAGTGGGAAAACAAGAGAAGATCGAATCAGGAACACTGACATCAGGGAACAATGTGGGGTGCAAGACATCGTAAAATGGGGGAGACAAAGACCTAAGAGATGGATGGACAGTCCACTTCCCAGGAACTGATACAGAGGAACCTGCTAAACTAACAGATCATGAGTCCTTAAAACTGAATAAGAAGAAGATTTTCTATGACTTTCGACATGGATTAAACCAACAGCAGTGTGCCAATCAACTCGCTTGGACTGGACTGGACTGGAGCCATCGTGTTTCACTGGTTTTCTGAACTCAATCGTGGTCGCACTTCGCTACAAGATTAATTTCGTGTGCCAGAAAACATCGATGCTGTGCGTAAACTGAAAGATCGTAATGTGATATACCGTGAAATTGAGGCATACTTAGACATTAGCTCTACTGACATACATTCAATATTGCATGAACATTGCTTGGTCAAAAAAAGTTCGTATTTAGCGGTATATCAGAATTTAAGGAAGAGAAATCGTTTTCTAGATACACATTGTTTCACATAATCATGTAAAATAATTTCTGAGCTTGATGGCTAGAATCATAATAGTGGTGCGATGTGATACAAGATGTAAATTGATTTTTTTGAGGAGGACGAAACCTCTATCTACATCCACTTGAAATGCTAGAGACTACGGAACTCCAGGGGATTACATTTGGGGGCATATCAAATAGAAAATAAAGGAGTGGGATAAATTAATCAGTTATAAAAACTTAGCCTTCCCAAACTAAGCCTTTCCAGGTATCACAGCAAGAAAAGGATACATTCAAATTGTTATTTCGAATATTCCAAATTATTTGACACGTTATGAGTAATCTTATCGAATAGCTTTCTTTTGATACCTTGTACAAAAATGTCTAAATAATTGCATCTTGTGAACATTTCATGGGAGTCTCGGCCATCCTTTTAATTTCTTTCACGTTACATCAATAAGATTGAAACTTTTTTTGTAGAAACATTTGTATATACGAAAGTATCATTTATTTTGGTCCCAGAATATTTGACTTTTTGTCACACCTGGTAAAGTATTTTAACTGAATCACGCCACTAATAAATAAATCAGCTGTATACTTGTAATTTCTTCCTAGAAATCAACTATTGTTGACTAACGAAACGGAAGTGTTACTAATATAATAACCACGACACAGTGGGTAGTTGACTGATGATATTTATTATTTATAAAAAATGTTACTACATTTAAACCATGGATAGAAATATATAAAGAATTATTATACATCTTACGCAACCCGATATTAAGAAATGTTAAGAATTTCCGGTCTAGAATTATAAAAATTCTGATGAATATTGAGGACATGAAACCGGTCCTTATTTTAACATTTTTTAATCAGTATGAACTGAAAGTGAAAAAATTTCAATTACTGATGGTGGTGATGGAATTCAATAAGGATGCAATTGTGAATTGTTTTGATAAGGAGCAATAAAAAATCTTGATTTATGAAATTATTACCTACATCAATGCAGCAACAACTTGAATTCAGTAATCCTCTTGTCCTCTTCCCATCCTTTTTTTTTAAATTACAATCACTAAATTCTCTGCTCACTGACCTGAGACCGAGCGTACGGGTTGACGTTTATACGCGACAGTACAAAATGGCGTCCACGCTGCTATTTGCAGCGATATCGCTGCGCGTTCGCGTCGTGATCGTTGCGCGCTCGCTCCGTTTTGAAGACGCTCGCCATCTGCTAGTATGATAAGGCCATTAATATTAGGCTTAGAAAAACAATAGAAATATGAAAATTACTCCAAGTACTCCTAATTCTACCTACAGTTCAGGATAATCATACATATTTGAATTTCTGTCAAACTTTTGGAGATTGCTGATTATGACCTGGAAGTTTTGGACAAGGTTTAAATTTCACCTGTTGAATATAAAATGTGGATAAAAAGTCTGGTTGCGTTGGTTCGTTTATTGGATTGTATTTTACAATATGTCTGATATTTTAACTGGTATTCTGATTGATTAATTCTAGTTAAGAGTAAAAATTTAATATTTTCCGACTTCCCTTTCACAACAACTACCTTTTTTTACGGAATCATCAATATCAATATTCCTTGTTCCTTTTAAAGTATTTTTTCTTCTTCTAAATTTATTGGTTGTTCCCAATATCCCAATTAGGTATTTTGGATTTCCAACATGTGTACGCTAATGAGAAAAAATTATTTTATTATTTTGTAATTTTTCTTTTTAAATAAATTTCTTACCATGGAAGTGATATCAAGTTTTAAAGGAAAACATTTACTAATATTATATGGACACCGTTACCGAATTGGTCGTAAAACTGAAGAGTTTATTTACTGGAGGTGTGTTCAGGAGAGAAGAAGCAAGTGTAAAGGTTCACTAAAAACAACTGCAGTCAAATACGATGTACTACAAGCAACGCCTGATCAGTGTATTCCAGATTTAGCTTACCTAATATAAACTTCACTTCGGCAGATCAAATTTTCTTGTGCGCTCGTCGAACGATCTTTCGGATTCGACACGGGTGGTGTGCGCTAGATGCACGAAATGTTTTATAAATATGCCTGGGCGCTTGATGCACGTGCGCTCCTAGCGGAAACCTCGTCTGGTTTTCCCTAATAAGTTTAACTTTGATATAACCTGATGTTTCTAGTAGGGACGATCATATTCTTGTCTAAATAAAAAATCTTTTGAGGAAGTGAATTATTGATCAATTATTGTTATACATAATAAAATATTCTTCATAAAAAGGATGAATAGAATAGAGCCATTTTATCGTTCCATTTCTTCTTCTAAACAACATTGATGTAAAAAGGATGGACTGGAAGGTTCCTTTGTTAGAAAAAACGTTTGATCATATGTGATTAATGTTAACAAACTAGAGAGAGTCAAATAAGCATGAAAATTATCACCTGAAAATAATATAGGAACTGTATAGGGTCTCTACCTGTCGCTTTATTGGAGTTTGTTTTTTCGAGGAATTTTAGTGAATGCCTTTTCGTTTCCGAATAGCGAAACCATTATGTTGGGCTAGAGGAAATATTAATGGATGAGTACCTATTTAAAGGTACCCGCAAAACTATTCTGACTCTTTTGTTAATGTAGAGAACTCTTAATGGCCAGTGGTGGTACCAAATAATTGTTTGAAGTCCGTATACTTTAAGATAAAATTCTTTATCAAACTGCAGAGATTAATTTAAAATTTGCCTTTATCAGTTAAAACTTTTCATTTATTTATTGTATTTAAATATTTTCTATCAAACTTTGATTCACTTTTAATGCTACTCTATTTTAGTTTTTAGAGAAAAATGTTTATGTAACTTTCTCAAATATAATTCGTTTTATTTTGTTTAGCAATAGAAGGATTTTTTTTTCGCTTTCGATTTCGAAAAAATTAAGTTGCAAAACAATAACTCTCATTCTCATGAAGAAGCAGCTAATAATAGCAGATTAAATATTCAATATAAAATTGTTGTAACGTTTTCTCTAAAAGCAGTTTATTATGAAGAATCAATGCACCAAAATGTGTAAATTCATGTTTTAATTTTAATATTTTGCTTTCACCGGGCTCTGACTTAATAATCGCCAAAATGCTGAAAGAATTGCCACAAAAAGGGTAGTCATGCTAACATACATCTACAATGCAATTCTGAGACTCGCATACTGGCCAAAATCACATAAAGTTGCACAAATCATATTAATTGGTAAACTTGGCAAAGAACCAACCGACGTGTCATCATACCAATAAACCTTCTACCAACAATGTCCAAACTTCTTGAAAAATTACTCCTACATAGAATAACTGAAGACTTACTTCCACAGAATTGGATCCCTTGCCATCAATTTGGATTCCGACAAAAACAATCGACAGTGCAACAAGTCCATCGACTCACGCAGAAAATAAATAAAGCCCTGGAAAACAAAGAATACTGCTCTGCTATTTTCCTTGATATTGGATAGGCTTTTGACAGAGTGTGGCATCAAGGACTTCTATACAAAATTTAAAGAACCCTTTCCCCAAACTACTACCCACTTCTGAAATCTTACTTAACCAACAAAACCTTCCATACAAAAGTTAATGAGGAGAAGTTTTGAGAAAATTTCACTATAGCAGCAGGGGTGCCACAGGGTAGCGTACTAGGCCCACTATTTTACATACTGTATACATCAGATATACCAGAGACACAGTATACAACAACAGGAACTTTTGTTGACGATACAGTCATCCTCTCTACTGATCAAGAACCACAAACAGCAGCAAAAAATGTCCAGGCTCATCTTGACCAATTACAGGAGTGGCTACACAAATGGAGGATTAAAGTTAATGAGACCAAATCAATAAATGTTCACCCTACGTAAGGGTACATGTCCGCCAGTCAAGTTTAACAATACGGAAATACCTCAAGCAGATAGTGTCAAATACTTAACTGGAAACAACACATCGTAAAAAAAAGAAAACAACTTGACATAAAAGCAAGAGAACTACATTGGTTGATAGGGAGAAAATCTAAAGTCTCACTTGAAAACAAAGTCCTTATCTACAAATCTCTCATCAAGCCTATATGGAATAGAGCTGTGGGGTTGCGATTCCAAATCTAATACAAATACAACTAGTAGCTGCTCCATGGTATGTAACAAATTACACCATTCACGGAGTGCCTACTGTACAAGAAGTTATCCAAGAGAGGATTATCAGATACCACAAAACTATAGAAATCCACCCAAATCCACTACTAGAGGAGTTGTTAATGCCACGAAACGCGAAAAAACTGAAAAAAAGTTGGCCAATAGACCTAATATGAGGTACAAGAGGTTTCATCACTGGATGTAAGCCTCACCAAGACATTATAGATGTTAGATTATCTAACACTCGCGAGCAAATTATAGAATGTAAAAAATATTCTGATTGTTAATAAAAACTCGTTACAAAAATATTTTGCTTTCATCGTATTCATCAATATTTGTCTTTGTCGAATTAGAAACTAAGTACATTCCGTTTATCGTTTGAAATGTCCTAAGAAGTATATTGCTAAATGTTAAACATGTTAAACATATGCTCACAAGACTTGGAAAAATTATTTGAGTGCAGTGAATGCAAAAAATGCACTACCAAGAAGTACCTGAATATCTTTCAAAGGACTATATATCCGGCACCTGCACCAGCTCGAGAATTTGGCAAGAACTTCTCCTCCCTGCAGGACAAAATTATGGAACCTGATGGAACATTTTGAGAAAGAAAATGGTGTGAAAATAGAAAATGAGGTGTTCTTCTTTTCTATTTTTGAAGAGTATTGATGCTGATGAGAGTATTTTCAGCATTTGTAATCGCTCAGGAATTTATCAGGAAAAAAGAGATGTGGTTAAGCATTCAAAAATCCAACGGTCAAAAAAAACGGAGGGACTTTCCCAACAGAAATTAAATGCATTGTTGATGCGAATGGTTAATTCTCTGTGAAAATCATCAAATTCCTATCACATACTATATTAAATTTTGTACGTGCCAAGAAGATTGAAAAATATTATGGCATACCATAGAATATTAATATAAGAATGATTCTAGGTAGCTATTAAATTTCAAGAAGTACATTATCATAGGAGGCTCTTCCTAATATACAAGGTATAGCTATAAATCAACGAGCCTAGAGCTGCTACAGAAAAATTACGCATAGGCCAAAGATAACGACTGTCAGCTGTTTAGTCTAAAACTTTTTTGAATGCAACAGATTGTTGTAAAATTTCACATGAAATGTGTAAAAATTGCAACTGAAATGAGTGTATAGAAAAGAATGTTGAGAATGATTCACGTTCGGTTCGCCCCTCCAAGTCAAAAACGGATGAAAATATGGTATTTTTGATTGATCTGAACGTTGGCTAAGTATTGGTGCGATTGTTGAATTCATAGGAATTGACAAAGAATGTGTGCGCCAAATTTTACATGAAAATTTTAACATACGAATAGTGTATAATCCCAACTGTTGGATTGGTCGAGAAGGGTCCCAACATTGGCCTCCTCGATCTCCTGAGTTAATCCTTGTGATTTCTGTTTATGGGGTTACTTTAAATCATTAGTCTACACGACACCTATAGTTGATATGACCGATTTGAAGAATCGTATTTCAACTAGCTTGAGACATCATAAGAAATACACCTCAAATCTTTGAACGTGTACGGTAATCCATGACACGTAGGCTACGCTTGTCTAGAGGTGGTTTTTTCCAACATTTATTATGAATCGTATTACAATTTACATCTTTACTGTTTGCCACTCAATTTATTAAAAAAAATATAAATTGAAGCAATAAAATAAAATATTTTTAAATAGAACAAATGATTCTTAAAATCCTCACATTTGAACAAGAAGGTCCTAAAAATATTTGTAAAATTACACTTTTAGCGATTTAAAATGACTTATTATTGCCCATTAGAGAAATGAAATTAGAGATTAGAGATTAGAAATTAGAAATTAGAGAAATGAAAAATTGAGTCTGTTGAAGATGTGAAAGAAAAAGCGGCGCGCGTCCTGAAGGAACTGACTGGCTTCCTGCGATATTTCTAACAATGGAAGATTCATATAGAGTGATGTGAGGAGACAGGAGGGGTAGATGACAATAAATAAATATGAAAGAAAGATTTAAATTTATAATAAATAAACTAAAAGCAATAATTTTCCATAAATAGCTTGATTTTATACAGTTTTAGTTTTAAAGCTTCTGCTACCGAGGTTGTATTGTGAGTTTTCGCCATGCTTAAGATATTATCTGTCAAAATTATTCACTTCATATAGATAGATTAGTTTCAATACTTCTATAAAGAAAACTCTTTTCACTGGTAGCTGATAAAACAATTATTCCAACTGAACCGGTGTGCAATATTTTGTACGGCAGGTTTTATCTGAAAAAAGCAATCTGCAAAGTGAGTGCCGCGATTGCTTGATGCTTATCAAAAATTTGCATCGATTAGAAATTTTTGAATACCTATTTTCAAACGTAATCCATCGTCGATACGTCACCGTAGATAAAACTTACATACATAATTATACTTCAGAAACAAAAATACATTCGACAAAACATTCGGGGACCGTGGTCCTAGGAATATAAAAACCGTTTTTTCGGCCAATAGGCTTAACCAAATTAATATTGTAATCGTTTCTTGTGGGACTCTAATACAAACTTATTTGATAATTTCCAGTTATTCCGCTTTCTCATGGTATATATATTAGAAATGATGCAAGCCACAGAAAATAATCGAATTGAAGTTGGATTTATATAGAGGAAGTTATGAATACATCGAAAAAAACATGTTTCATACATATTAAATTCATTGCTTATATATAATAATGTTATTGTGATAAACCAATGCAATTCTGCAATTCTCCTAATAGATTATAGTTTTTGTAGTAGCAGTAGAGTGATCGCAGACTGATCTGAACTGCACTATTATACTATATGTTAAAGATTACAGTGAGCTAGTGATGACAGTTCATTATAGAAAACAAATCGAGCTGAAGATGTTCATTAAGTTAAAAGTTGGGTTCCAAACTTGAGAAGCTCATTATAAAGTTAAAGACTTCTTGAATATTGTTTGGATTTGTTGAAAAGTAGAAAAAATAGGGAGTAGAAGAAAGTTCCAGAACTTCTTTAAGTAATCCACGGATGTAAATTGCACAATAGTTCGATTTGAGAAAAGTTCCTCTTGGATTTTCAACGTGAATTGTTTTAACATCAATTTAGCTTAGTGACATTAAAAGTTGAAAAAATACAATAGATATAGATTATTAGAAACTGAAATTTTTACATGGGGTATCGTTTTCTGTTTTAGGGATGGTTCTGATATAGGAAAAATTCTCTTTTAATGGTTGGGGTGATTTCTTTTAGAGTTGATGATTTTACTTTGCGATAGCGTTCGCCATATATCTCGGGTGGAATACCAAAATAAAATGACTGTGGCTCAGGATTCACCTAATTGCGATAGGGGAATAGTGGAGAAGGTAATTTTTGACTGGATGAATATATTGAAGAAATTCCTATTGATACAACGGAGTTTTATATTTCTTGGTAAAAATCGTAGTTTATAGCTCCACTAAATTTTTGTCAGTTTTCTTAAAATCTCATCCGTCAACTTCTTTCTTTCTCTTCTATTGTTCGCTGCTGTTGTAGTCAATTAAATTCTTCCCAATATTTTGCTTTCGTCGTATTCATCAATATTTGTCCTTGTCGAATTAGAAATTAAGTACATTCTGTTTATCGTTTGGAATGTCCTAAGAAGTATATTGCAAATTTTTTTTGATTCATAGTAAAACAGATGTTCATAAGACTTTAAAAAATTATTTGAGTGCAGTGAATGCAAAAAAATGCACTACCAAAAAGTATCTGAATACCCATCAAAGGAGTATACATTCGGAACCTGCACCAGCTCGAGCTAATCATCTGGCAAGAGCTTCTCCTCTTCCGCAGCACAAAATTATTGAACTCGATAGAACACTTTGAGAAAGAACATGATGTTAAAAGGTAATCGTATCCGTTACTTCTTCCCCTTCTATTGTTCGCTGCTGTTATAGCCAATTCGATTCTTGCGAATTTTATCGTAATTTCTTCAAACATAGTTAGTCTAAGACACTTTAGAATAATCCAGAGTAATCGATAACCACGTAATCATATAGACAAAGGTCAAGTTACGGGGTAAAGAAGACAAACCAAATCAATTACTTATGTAAAAATGATTAGTAAAAATTTGAGTTTATGATAGATAGCCAAAACAATTTTAAGTGTGGATTAAGGCTAGAAAAGAAGCTGAATTTTTTTAACCACATTGATGTATCTACACATCCAATTTACACGCTTCGACAGTTCATATTATGATTTTGTTCCGACCGCCGTAAGTTAGTCAGACCTTGCGTCCAATTCTTCGAAAGTAACAGAGCTGCTCTTATTTTATTTAGTTTCTCTGTATCTCAGAACTTCCAGCTCTGTTTTGAGCATTTGATAGTTCGCAATTGAGCAATTGAGCAATTAATTATACGAACCAAATAGCAGAAACCTAACAAGATACAAACTGATCAGCGCATTAGTCTGTGTTTTTGCTGTAGCTGCGATAAACGATATTAACGGCGATAGTAGCGAAGCAAAGAAAATATTTCATCATTTTATATGCAGGTGTTCATAAAAAATAAAAAACCAGCCAAATGATTCTACTTTCATCTTCATATATTCTATAAATTCTGCAGAGTGTTCCCCTACTTGTTTATAAAGTTGCGAAATTCTTCAAACATGGATACTGATAGACTAGTCAGTGAAATATTTACTAGAACCCCGTTTGTGAGACCAAAAAAATAGAAATCGCCACAATAGGCTTGTTCTTTGGATAGAATTGGTCTTCTATAACAATTTGTCCAACTTTATTCAACTATATCATAAATGTGACGATGTATGTAGGCTAATGTTTATATTTTTATTCTCATATATCCCCTGACCTTTGCAGGGTGTTTCCCTAATAGTGTATAAAGATTGTCGCTGCTACTCTTTCCGTTTATCGCAGCTCTAACATAAACGCACCCTTACATCTCTTAAGTTCGAACCATTAGAGGTTGATTAGCAGCACATTATTGGGGTGGGATATAATACAGTAATTGTTTTCTTCTTCAGAAAATGGCAGACTATGTTTTCGTATAATTAAAATTCGAAATGATATACGTAAATGTAGTAATTATATCTTAATCTATTTGGTTCAATTTGTTTACTTAAATTACATTATTGTATTCATTCTCTTTTCGAATTATATATATAAGTAAATGAAAAATAAATTCAGATTTTATTAAATGTATATTTTTTTATCTCCGCTACTGCTTACAGGTAAGGGCTTTTGAAATGTTAGCAGAAGAAAGCACTTTTCTAAGAACATAGAACCATAAATTATATCAGAAGAAGTAAGCTAACCTATTATTTCCACAAAAGATCACAGCTCAGCTAAATTTTTATGTCTCAGACACTTATATTTGCAATTTTGTAAACACTACTATTTATTTTGAAGCCAAATCGTGAGTGTAACTTGAAAGCTGTACGAGTTCAATGGAACTACAATGTCCACTCATGCTAGTATAGTTCTTCCAATATCAATATCAATCTAGCAAACAGTCAGTCTACGTGGACTCATCATCTCCACTGTTTACCAATGAAAACATCAAATCGTAAACATAAATGCATTTCTATTGGCCGAAACTGTCGAAGAGCGTAAGCACACAATTTGTTTCAAACATTCCTGCTAGACAGTCTGCGATAAGCAGTGGCGCGGCTGGATGAGATTTATTTAATTTATAAATTTCTTTAAATAAATAGAAATATGGCGTTCTTTAAACCATAGGCGAATTGAGACAATGAAATTACACAGTTTAGTGAGAATAAAGACAGGCATGAATTTAATAATAAAAATTTATATATACAAACACAGCAAGTTATTTTAACTATATTCGAATGTTTAAAAAAGGAAAATAATTAACAATCTAATAATGCAAACATAATAAGAATTACTGAATCAACTAGAGGGAAAATTTTTCCATTTATCGAGTAGTCACGAAAGGGGTTGCTGTCGATCATTCACAGAACCGAAAAACATTTAAAGAAAAACTGAAATCAGTTGACAAATCTACTAAAGATTTTATATGTAGGACAACAGGGCTGAGACGTCAGAAGTAATACAGCAAAATGTAGCGAATCATCCAGAATACAATGATACCAGTTTAGAAACATTGCGTCAAGTTTTGTCAGCATGCAGTTTTAAACCGAAAAAACTGAATAAACGGATAGCAATAACCAAATCGTCAAAGATAGTTCGAATGTGACAAGATTATTTTCGTCAGATAAAAGACTATCGAAGTTCTAATAGACGAATGGGATACAAAAAGGGTTCAGTGCACGCCTGGTACCCTGTTTAAACCAAACTCCCTTACAAGCAGGTACATTTTCTCGTCTATCTACGTTTTATAATTTAATATTCAGTTGTAGCAAGTTAACGAGGTATAATAATGATTTTTCTCTAAGATCCATAAGATCCAAGTAGATCAAACAAAATTGTCGACAAGGGTTTTTATAATCTGCAATTGATATTGGAAAACCTATAATCAGATTATACAACCAGTCTTTTACTAAACTATTGAACTTGAATTTATAGAATTGAACTTACTCATGTGATCGATGGTATTTGTTACAACCATCTAACTCAACCTACTCTAACCAACAACTATACTCAATCTATCACTGATGAAGGATACGAGAAATATAATAATGATTTTTTTTAATGAAGTTCAAAGTAGGCAATTAGCGGCAAGGGTTTTTATAATCAGCAATTGATATTGGAAAAACAATAAATAAATATTGGTTAGCTTTTGAAGAAAAATCATGAGATATACTATTTGCGAAGGATTTCTGCGACTAAAGTTTGTTTACGTAACAATAGTAAAATTTACATGTTTGTAATTATTACTTTTTAATGTTTTAATGTATTAGAAACATTCCAATGCAACTAAAAGCAAGTTTCCTCATAGAACGTTCAAATGAAAATATATGCAATCGTATCAAATACTCTGAAATTGAAAAATGAATAAGATAAAGTTTTGTATGAGTTATCAGATAAGAATACCTTTAAAAGTCATCATTTCTAATCTTACGATTTTTTCTTTATTTTAACAATGTAATCTGATTTAGTATAGAAATCATAGATTAGTAGATTTTATTTCATTTTCCTCGTGTTTCTGTAAAGTTTTTGATATTATGTATTTTTAAAAATAATCTTTCCAATAAAAAAGATAAAATTAGCACATATAGTAGGATTTGCGAAAGAGATGTATCCCGAATGAAGAAGGTAAAATTGGCGCAGTTAGTATGGTCGACGCAAGGAATAGTTAGGTTAAAATGTCTTTGGCAAGACACACTTCCAAATAAAACTTTTGAATCTCAATACCTTGAAATTACTACATTTCATCCAGGTGCAAGAGAACAAAAAATTTGAAGCCAATTCTTCAGAATTGGCACATTATTAATTTTTAGAATATTGAGTCATTCGATAGAACTTATGATAATTTATATTATTTTATATTTCGTGAAAGTTTGATAATTTCATATAGGATACTGACAATAAGGTCTGATTATACGAAATTAAGGTATATAAAGACCCCAAAAACATAGAAGAACCAACATATCTTGAGGTATCTTAAGAGAGATTGTTAGAAACTTAGATAACTTTAACAAAATATTATCCCAAGTTCCTTAAACCTGTTTTTGAGGTGAAAAATTTAAAAAAATAATCGAATATAAAATTTGCAGCAAGTGTTCGTTATTCAAGAATGAATTTTTATTTGGAACTCATTAGTTTTGTAGATCCTTAGTGACTACGCCTCCAAATTAGAGAAATGTCTGTCAATTGACAATATTCATGTACTATATTATACTGCATGAATGAACTACACTTTTTGAACAAGTTGGATCGATTTCCGATGCACCTCAGCTACGTCAATACATTCCTGGCTTTACTGTGACTATTGTTGATTCTAGAATAAATCCTGTGATAGATGGAAACAAACGAACAGAGACTTCTTCTTCTTCCTACTCCATTTTAGGCAGATTGCCTGTTCATTTTTCGCAGCATGCCTATTGCCTCAATTGATGGTAAGATTATCACTCCATCTTTTTCCCATACTTCTTCTCCCCAGTGGTGAGTTGCTATTCTTTCCTTGCTCACTTATGTGTTGGTCCCATTCACGCTTTCTGCCTAACAGAGACTGTGGCGTAAAAAAGAATAAAGGAAAAACAAAAGACAAATTATAATGCCTTCAAGTTAATTACATGCATACGTGTTTAGATAAAGTCTAGCCTATGAGAGGTTTAGTTGAATCTCGAAGTGTGAATCCATAATAAAATATTTTGAAATAACATCCGAAAAATTCGTATGTTTTTTTGTAACCGTGAAAGGATTAAAAAATTGTTTTTACTTTTTGTATAGGGCTTGGAATTAAGAATACCAAAGTAGTTTCATGGAACCGTGACCCTTTAGAGATTGACATCACTTCTGTGACGGTGTTGCCTTCATGTTCCAGATATCATCTATCAAAACTAAACAATATTTTTATGTGGAAAAATAAGAGAAGAAAACGATAAAAAGTCATTCAAATATTATCCTGAAATTGCTCCGTCCCATTGAATGATTTGTAATTGTTTTATGCTTTTAAAAGTGGCCATATCAACACGTATGATCTTGAACGTCATAAGGTTAAGTTAAAACTTCGGATATTATACTTATTTGCTGACAGGTTTTGTTACCAAACTTACAAAAAAAAGCGCCTGCATATGTTAAAGAAAAAAGTTTTTTCATCACGATAATGCGCTGGCCTATATTGTAGAAATATTAGCGTTTACGTTACTATATACTGCTCCCTCTGATTACTTTCTGTGTCCAAATGTGAATTAAAACAAATGGAAAGGTGATGGTAGAGACAAAAAATATTTTGCGGAACTTCTGAGAGATTTTTTTTTTGGATTGTTTGGAAATACGGAAGAGTTAAAAATCATTTCGTCAAGCTACCCTTAGTTCTTTCATCCGGTATATAAAAAAATGAGCTCACAATTTCTCTTCGATGTTATCTAATAGAGCTTAACATTAACGTTATTTAAAATGTAGGGCAAACTGATACTTCCGTTTTCGATATATAATCAATTTCCTACCAGACAGTTGTAGTACCACCCCATAACTGTTTAGTAATCCACTTTGCTCCTTTTAGTGTCTACATAAACACCATCATGTTACTTTCGATACGTTTAAGTAATTTTTGTTCTTATTAAATATCTAACAGGAAGAGAAGAAAATAAGGCTGTTGAATCTAAATATACTCAACACGCAACACCTGTTATGCTTTGCTAACAGTTAGTAAACCACCACACCGCTATACTCCAGTTACTCTAGACTAGTTGGTCGCTAAGGTTATTTATCATATTATAGGCCAGACGTAAACTAGGTACCCGGCACTAATCGTTTTTTTTTATATAATAATTCATATAATTTAATAAATCGCAGTCATAAAGGTGAAAAACAGAATACTCGTATCCGCAGATTATTATTTTCAATTGAGTTTTTTTTACTTACAGAAAGAATGTATAAAGAGTGTCCCAGCTAGAGATATGACGAGATTGTTGATTTTATTAAATGTCAACACTGTTATAATGGGGAATTATCGGGATAATGGCGATTTTATTACATTCGATATTACTTGCTTTTACTTTTAATAAAGTCGATTTTGAAAAAATTGTCAAGTTCGACACATGACTGGTATCTTTTGTCTTCATTTCTGAAAATATATGAGTCATATAGGCAGCCAGTCATCGATTTAAAAAAAAGAATTATAAAACCGATTTTAATAAAGCGGGGAGAGTACGATTTCCGTGGCGCCGCGATTTGCGTATTTGGCTTGATTAGGCCAAAATAAATCGAAAATGAAGAATGAAATTTTTTGATATCTCGCTTCGTTTTCGAGATATTGATACTTGAAGTTATAATCAAACGTTAGTTCAAAATTCGCTTTATTGAACAGATGGCGTTCAATACTTCGTTTCAAATGAATATTTTATCACTTCAAATTCAATAAACAAAAGATTTTTCATTTAATTTTTATATTATTTACCCTGATACTCCAAAATTATATTGAAAAAAATAGATTTTTATAACAAAATAAGCCATTTTTGATAACTTTCATCACTCTGTGATGAATATAACTTAACGTACGATAAATACATGAATAATTTGATGTTTTTCATTATTTATAAAATAAAAAAAATATTTAATGATAGTTTGAGGATTTGATTAGTAATTCAATGTAAAAATATCCTCTTTCGAGTAAAAAGTACGATATGAATGCTTAAATAAGTTATTTATTTTCGTTTGTTATATAATTGATAAGCCAGACTATCATTTATCCTATTTGTAACGACAAATTAATCGAATAAGAAGGGTAAAGCCCCCCATAAGAAAAAAATAATAATAAAATAAAACTAAAATGATCCTCATGCGAAGATGATTTTTTTAGACAATTTTGGCTGTTAAAAATCCACGATTTTTGAACTTTTCACACTCAAAGTGCACCACGAGATGGTTAGGTTAGGTTAGGTTGATATATACAAATATTAAATAAAAATAAATTTTTCCAACTACAAGTATAGATATCAAGTATAGAGAATACGAAAGGATCTATTCAAATATATCCCGCCCTATCCCTTGTTCCATGTCACAAAGTACTGAAAGTAAAAGTGAAAAACAGTTGAGGACAAACCGATATGTCTGAAGCTGTAACTAATCTTAAAAAAATAAAACCAAACTTTTTATCTGGTCCTGATGGTTTACCATCATTTCAACCACGAGACTGTGTGTTTGTTTTTGCATAACGATTGTTAACTATTTAATCTCTCAAAATTTCCGGTGATACGGAAAACGATTTTTATCCATTCTTAAAAAGGATAATGAGGTTTTTATTGGAAACTGTTGCACCATTACAATTGTATACGACTTTTCTCAAATATGTGATACCCTTTACGACAGAATGGTTTTTATATTGGTAGATCTACAATTTCGAGTTTTATGTGCTTACGCAATATTCGGCAGTACACTTAGATAACGGTAATCAGATTGATGTCATCTACAGAGATTTTTTCAAAGCCTTTGATCGCTTGGATCATAGCATTGTTCTCACCAAGCTATCCAACTAATTCATTTACCAATTTTTTTATGTCTTGCCTCACTCCATAGAAATTAACGCTACTTTTGCAGTACCCCAAGGCTTAATTTTTGGTGTGTTTCTCCTTGATATTCCTTCACAAAATTGTGATGAATAAACCTGAACAAACTGTTAATGCGGATATTTATTGTAATAGATTGGATGGAATGAATCAATCTTTAATCGGAAAGTATCTGAAGATTATCAACAAAAAAAGCGTTATTCTTCAACACCATAAGACAGTACTGTGATAGTAACGAGTCTTGGAAACAGGTAATGGATTTAGGAAGAATGTACTCGCGATAATGTGATGAATGAAAACCATATTTATTTGTTCAAATTAAATTTAAATAAGTGTCATTACTTTCCGGTCTCTCTTTGTATTATTTACTACATTCAATCATCGTAATTTTAAGTAATTGTGTAAAACGTTATCAATTAATTATAAATACTCGAGTATATAATTATTTTTCTAATTTATCTATATCATGCATGAAATATGAACATAAATGGTATATAAATAGAAACTTCATCATTTGATATTGAAATAAATGCGTACCATATTTTTCTTTCATTGATTAAAAAAAATATTTTTTCTAAATAAACCTTCGGCGAATCTGACGATGGTTTCAAGTAGAAAATTATTCTTAACATATAATTAATTAAACAAACATGAGACTTCTTTGTAGAACAATAAATTACTATAAAAATTGTTTACACTATAACGTTTATTCGTCTATATGTAATTCATGGACAAAATAGTTGTTTATAACGCAAAGTAACAGATTGCCGCTTCAGAATGTTGCGTGGAGATCTTTTGAAAGGGGCAATATCACTTTACGATCGAAAAACACACATAATTTTCCTACAGTCACACTTTTAATAATTGGAACAGATTTTCATAATATCTTTGTTATAATATGGATGATGATTTAAGATAGTACGCTAACATTTTAGTTGTCATATTATTTATTAATGTTGAATGTGAAATTACAATTGTCATTATTATATATTGCAATTTTTTATTCAAAAGAAATGTCTTGTATTAGTGAAGATTGAAACTCCGATTAACATACGAACACAAAATCTTTTGGGCTATTTCAGTTTTGTTACTAGTGGCCTCTTCGATATATCCTCTGTGATACTTGAGCTTTTCCAGTCTCTATGTCGTTTCAATAGTAAAATTGGAGCCTGAATTACTTAAAAGAGTTGCTGATGTTCATATGAATTTTTGCAATAGAATTTATTCCAAAAACTTCATTATGGCAACGTCCTTTTATATATCGACGAGAAAAAATCGACGTGAGAATTAAGTCAGCGGCCGTAAGTTGCAATATTTTCTGTAGTACAATACATAATCTATAGAGCTAGTATTAGTTATTGTAATTATTGGGCTTTTTTTCGCTTTCAAATTTGGAATTTTCGCAATAAGCATGGAATTTCACAATAAACAAGTTCGTCTAGTGGACAGCCTCCTGCAATTCCGAAAACTAGAGCTTTGTATTCATTGAAATATATTAAAGGTAGTCCACTTTGGCGTTTCGTTGCCACGTTCCCAATAAGAAGCCGCTCATAATATAGCTTACAAAGACTTCTCCACGTGGCTTCATTAGCTTTGCTACAAGTACGCTAGCAAGATATTTCCAGATATCTCGTTCAGTACCTCCTTTGTCCTCTAAGATATCAATTTGAAAATTTGAGAAATCATAGCCATCATTAGTTTTCACATTTAAAAATCATTTACAATCTTACAAGGTGTTCTAGAATGCTGTGCTTTATCAAAGTTACATTTTTTAAATGAAATACCCTATATTTTTTTGCATATTTGGAATCATCTTGACTTCTAGGTATTTGAAAACCAATTATCCATAAAAATTGTAACAAGTTCAATACCCTGTACAATGTAAGAGAAATTCAAGAAAGAAGATTTGTTGCAAAGCATTCGAATAGTAGTGAAAATTCTGAGAAATTATTTATTTCGTTAATACTCATTGAATCTGATATTGATTGAATCAAAATAATAATACATTATTTTCTGTTTTCTTCAAATGGATCACCTTGTATTTTAGTGAGTATCGAAAAGTACTACTACAAATACTTTTCTTTTTTTTTATTACAAAATTCGCATCAACCGTATACTGGTTATTAGCGATTTTGTAAAGATTAAGTATTTTATTTATGAATAATTGTTTAATTAAATTTATGATATAGATCTGTTTAAGGTAATTTTTAAGGTAAGTAATATTGTATTTTGGTCCTAAAATTTCACGTATTGTTCCGAGTGGTAGATTTGATGATGATTTTTGGTTCGGGTTTCGCATTAAATAAGTAGCTGTGCGTCAGTCGCGTATGGTACTTTTCTTTAATCAAGCATTTCCTATACGTAAAATTATTAGTTCTTGAGATATTCTGATTTTTCTATTCAAAACGATTAATTGTGATTTGGCTATGATTTATTAGTCAAAAACTGATATTTAACAATGACATAACATGACAATAGGTACATTATTGTTTTTTAGACGACGCCATCTGAAAGTTGTTCGTTCTGTATTCATTTACACACCGAAAGTTGCGTTTTGAGTGTTCCATGTAGTGAAAGTGACAGATCCGTACTGCAAAACACTTTCGGAACGCTCTGGAGAATACAACTTTAACTTCCTTAAGTGACTCTAGCCACTTCAATGTTGACAGTTTCACTTTGATGATTTTGCATGGTAGGTGGGCTTCTTCCACCGTAGAGGAAGCTTATATAGATGACTATTTATTGCTTTTTCGTTCTTATGAATGTGAACCATTTCTAAAAATTCTCTTTTTCGTGTATTAGATTCCGTTTCAAGAATTTTTGAATCTTTATAATTGAATTTATGTTTTTTTTTATATTTCATGGTTAATGCAGTTCTATTTTTTTATCGTATTGTGATGCTGTTTACATAGTTTACATCTCAGTATTTAGAAATAGACTAATTGTACTGGAGGTACAATCAACATTACTTTTTGCAAATAATTAATAAATTAATATTGACGTTGCAAATATCATTAAGTACATTATATTGTTGAATAAATAAAACGTTTATAATTCTCTATTATTTATTTTCTTTTCTCAGTGTAATTGAAAAAGTTTTGGATCTTATGCGTCGTCTAAAAAATTTTGTGTACGCCGCGGCTGAAATACTACTTTGTTGGACTCGTAGTAGCACTTTCAGTCCTTAGCATACAAATAACTGTTTTGATTTAGCGATTTGGTATTTTGGTATTGGCAAAAATGTATTTCACTAGTGATGAGGACAGGAAAATATTCAGTAGATTAGGTTAAATGCAAAATGTTGGTTAATCTTGAGATTACTATAAAATGGAATTTAAAACAGTCTGACTAATAACAGTGTTTGGAACGTTGTTATATTTTCATCGTACTGGCCTATTATTTTAACATTGTTATAACATCGTGTAGTGCCGTGCAGAGGGTCACCAAAACTTGTTAGACATTGAATCGAATCGTTTCTTCCGGTCTTATATTTTTACATTGTGTAAATTAACAAGAAAATGATGATGTGTTAATTTGCTAATTATAATTATTAACCTTTCACTAAATTTTCTGTATGAAATTTATCACTTATGATAAAGTTTTGAAACAGTTCTAATGTTATGTCAAATCTATCATATGTCATGTTTAGTAAACCATTTCACATATTATAAATAGCAACCCGCCTCGGCTTCGCACGTTTCCCTAGTTCTACTCGTATTATAACTTTCTATTGCATTAGATATTTCAATTTCTCGTTTTAGTTTGCTTACTTCATAAATATAAACGGGTTCTACTTGCATCTCTGGTGCCACGACCTACCTATCTTTGACCGGCTTCTTGGTAGCATTATTGAATGGTAAAATAATATAATTATACAAAAACTTAAATGTAAAATTGTAAATAAAATCATAAAAGAAACCACATATTTTCTTCTGTGTTGCTTTTCATGGCTTCATGTTCTTTATAAGAGGGTTTTCTGGAAACTGATCGAATGAAGCTGTTTTTCTCCTTAAAAAAGGAGCTTACGTATGCGATGATGTCCTCGTCTGATGAGAGTCTCTGTTCTGCAAGGGAAAATTTAAGAAGAAAGTTATTGGCGGCCAGATCTGATGAATTCGATGGGAATTGATGGATCATCAATTCGAAGTGCAAATCGAGAATTTTAACCATGGCATGACCTTTTTCGGAGCATTTGCAATCTTGTCTATTTTTTGTTTCGAAAGAAATAATAATGGTGAAGGAAGAAATGGCCTGTAACGGATACAGAAGAAAATTCAACGACATGAAACTTGTACATCCAACATTGGGCTTTGCCTAAAAATGGACCATGTTTCAAAGATACATGTGGAAAGATTTCACAACTTTCTGAAACTGAAATAATATAAGATATCTTTATCGGACTTGACACTATTAATTTGAATCAACAATAATCATTCAAAGAAGTTTCATTTACAATTTCGAAGATGTAAGGAATGTTTTACCAGGATATTTGAGTGGCGATAAACCGCTACCCAGACAACTGGAACTTCATATGATAGGAGATTGGTGCTAGTAACTTTATGAAGAAGTTTGGCGAGAGATTCATCGTAGAAAAAGTTACAAAAGGAAGAAAGATGAGCGGAGAGAAAAAAATGTGTGGAATTTTTTTTCCAAAACCACATGAAAATATAAAAATTTGCCATGAATTTTGGCACCCACTGCTCCTCAGCTTTCTATATATCAATGGACCACTCTTTATTGCATTTTTATGTTCATTTTATTATTTATCTAATGTCATAATAATTTTTGTAATAATTTCAACTTTAAACATTGTTCGTTAGTATTTATGACAATAAATTCTAACTTTACTCCATAGCTGATTATTAGAAAATAATAGTTTCTTCTCTTCTGAGTTTCTGTTCAACTATTTCAACTTAGGCCTTATCAGTATTATTTGAATAATTCTTATAAAACAAGTTAAGTCACGCCAAAATTTTTATTTTTCTATGTATTATGAAAATTCGATGAAATAGCTTACAATGGGCGTGAATTATCAGCACATATATTTTAATATTTTGTTCATAATATTGTTCACTTCTACAGTTCATAGTATGTATGGCATATGTGGATTTTTCCCGTCAAAAACCTTTCTAATACTTTTAATTATACAAGATAATATAACTAGTTATTATGTATAATATTGTTATTGAAGAAATAACAGTATCATATACACAAAAAATTTTTTCTCTATAGTTACCTCTATGGTTTGGTTAAAACTATAATTAGTCGAAAAAACCTGTTAAGATATACATTTTTTATACCAGCAACACACATGTTCACATTCATAAATAAATCTTTGTGAAACATTATACTTCGTAGCCCTAATGACACTAACCCTCTATTAGGGTACGATTTCTATCCTGCTTTTTTGGGATTTTTATGTCTCCAGAGAATTTTTGTAGGGATTTGAACAGGGCCCTGTTGTAATAAATACTTGTTAACCATTTAAAATTGTAATTAATGTAATTAGAAACGGTATAAGTTTTATTGTTTTGTCTATTTTTTATTATATTAATTAGATGAGAGATGTATGATATAAAAGAGAACGATTATGATATAGTATAATATAAATATAGTAAAACACTTTACAACCCACACAAGAAACTTTTTTTATTTAGACGTGTTAACATAAAAGGTTCATGGCGTCAGTTCTTCGTCTCGATAGATAATTTAATTGATGTATGTAGTGTAACATGCCATTCGGATTGTTACGTTTTTCTTCAAACATTTTGAATATTCCTTTGTTCACGTATTGTGGCACAGTAGTCACTTCGGATTTATTTATTCTAACTTTCGAATTTTTGAAGAAATTAATTTGTTATCGACCTCACACTGTATTCTACCTAACTACACTTCAAGCAAAAGTAAATTTTAATAAATTTGTGGTGATTTTATTCTTTATATTCGCTGGTAAGTTTTTCTTTGATTTTTTATTGTGCTCACAAAAATTCCAGTTATCTTTCTGGATTTCCTTTTGTTTTAAACAAATTTTGTATGATAGCTTACATATGAATTTGTATTTTCTATTAATTTGGAGAACAAAACGAATAGAATAGAAAAGATTCCTGTTTGGTTGTATTTTAAAAAATATAAATTCAGTTTTTTTATATGTTAGAGCATAAGCTCCTTTTGTTAAAGTCTATTCTTTCTACTCGTTCCTTCTTCCGTAATTTCCTTCCTTATTATATTTTTTTCCGCAGTTCTACAGCTGCCAGGTTGGGAGTTTCCACATCAATCACCAGACTACAAATTCAACCTAAACTCTAAGTTCCAGCCTTATCTTTAATATTTGTTTCTTGTGCTCTTTTGGATACGCAGTTAATGCGAATTGACTATTTTTTCAATAAATTTATTTATTGCTGAAACTTTTGTTATTCTATTGTTCTTACCAATAAATATTAATTTCGATAATAGCTTTAGATTGTTTAACTTTTATTTTAATTTAATTTATAAGGTGTTTCCGGCTTTTCCTTTTTTATTAAATTTTCACGTCCTTCGTTAAAAAACTGATAGCTTCCAATTTAATATTAATTATTCACCCCATCTGTTACCAGTTATTTATATACATTAACTGATGTCCTGAGGAATCCCTGCCGTGGATTTAAGGTTACAGTAGTTTCGATGCTTAGATTGGGTCCATGTAAAGGTAAAGTTTGTACAACATAGCATGAAATATTTTTTGGTTTTCTAATTATTTAACCAGTTGGTATCATTCTTGTCTTTGAATTCATGGGTTCTACAGATTAATGTGCCTCCTAGTATCCTGAAAATTTGCTTGAAACACATATTTTTCTCTAGACATAACCCACTATTATATATGTAGGAAAGCTGAAATTTTGATTTCTATTATTGCGGATTAAAACAACAATCGACAGAATACCAATACTTGAAACCTATAGGTGACTCTATCACCTTGGGTGAGATCTCAAACTCAACTTTCCAAGGCAATAACAAATACCTTACAACCTCCACTAAAGCTGCAATATAATCTCTGAAATTATACTCAAAAAATAATCTAAGCTTCTTCTTCTTTTTCGTTCATCTGTAATAGATCCATCTCCTTTCTTCATCCTTGCTCTTGGTTGTCACTCAACCTTTTTCGTGGTCGACTTCTTTTTCGTGATCCAATTGGAAATTCCGCACTTGCTACTTTCACCGTCTGCCATTCTGTGGTCTCCAACAGTTGTTTCATTTCTGATGTTTTTGGCCTTGTTTCTGATATATAGGTCATTATAGGTTTGTTGCTTTGTAAATTCATCTTAAGTGTTTGTTTCGCCAAATTCTGAAAACATCCCGCGATCTTATTTGCTCTAGCTGCTTGTCCTCTCACCTCACCATCTCTCCATAACTGACTATGTCAATTGTGTGTTTTCAATCGAAATAGTTATATTATACTGTTTTTTATGATTTCATCTATTATTATGTTGAATAACATGGGACTAATCGATTCTTTCTAATACCACCGTTGACTGGTATGACTTTCGTTTGTTTATTATTATTACGAGCTTGAATTTTATTGTATATAAGTAAATATTTCCGATGGGCAAAATTATATTGATAGGTATGTTTCTATTGTACAACAGGTGAATAACATCTTTCATTTTAATATGGTCAAACGCTGCATCCACTTAGGATCTTCCTGATCTGAATCCTTGCTGCTCGTCTCGAGTTTCAATGTTGTATCTAGCAGATTTATCTTCTTCTAGTTAGACGGATTATCCAGGACATCTAAATGTTCAGGATATTAATAATAATTTTGAAGTAGAGTCTGTAAAATTAAGACCACGAACATAAATATGATACATAAAAAATGCTATATTCGGGTATTAAATTCGCTCTCTGTTTCAATAGAATTATATTGATATCATTTATGTTCCTTCTTAAGTGCATTTTAATATGTTTGATACATGATATATGAAATCTCGCCGTATTATTGAGTTTCATTTCTTCTATGTGGTTATTAGAATTATGATAAGAACTTTAGAATACCAGTAGCTACTAATGATACAGAGATCTCTACAAATGTCCGAAACTAATCCCAGCATTCATCATATATTATCCCCTATCGACAACTCCCTTTCTGCAACATTCGTATAGCAATAAAAAAGTCTAAATGGAAAAAATACGTGTCACCCACACACATGTACTTGTATCCATCCCCAAAAATTTATTCCCTAGCCGGTGGTGAGTTATAAAGGTGAAGGGGAGCGGCGAAGACCCACTAAACAGGCAATCAACCCTGAAAAGTATGGCATTGTGTCTAGTGTGCATCGGATTTACAGAGGGTAAGGGCCACTATATTCTTTCCTAGGGTAAAAACTAAACCGACATAACAAGTTTAGTCATAGGCGTGGGTTAGAAAAGGTAAATTGAAAAATATAAATCAATAACATTTCATTTCCTCTTTAGTACCACTATTAATTTAACACATTTCCATACGATACAACGGGTTCTAGTTCTATAAGATGAAAACTACTAAGAATATTTGGTATATAATACAATAGTTATTATTATTCTTTCTGGTTTGATAAATGAAAAGCAAGTATTTTAAAAATATTATCCAGTGAGATCGTTACACTATTTTATGAGTTTAAATAACTTTTTTAGACGACGCCATCTGAAAGTTGTTTGTTTTGTATTCATTTACACACCGAAAGTTGCGTTTTGAGTGTTCCATATAGTGAGAGTGACAGTTCCGTACTGCAAAACGCTTTCGGAACGTTCTGGAGTACATAGCATTAACTTCCTCAAATGTGTCTCTAGCCACTTCAATGTTGACAGTTGACAGTTTCACTTCGATGATTCTGCATAACCTTAAATTTTTAATTTTCTGAAACTATTTGTTTTATCCGAAATTTTGTCTAAATTAATGAATAACAATGAATGATGATTAAAAAAAGAAAACATTAGCGATGAAGAGTTACTCGTATCCACGCCACCTGATGTTTATAATTCTCTATTATTTATTTTCTTTGCTCACTGTAATTGGAAAAGTTTTTTCTACTCTGACTGATGTAGCTTAAAAATATAAATCAGGTCTGTACGGTGGATGACTCATCATTTCAACTCTACTTGATTAAAAATTGAATTGTTTATCTAGCGGCGTGTGATCTTGCATTTTCATCATTAAGAATAATTTCTTTTGTCTGCATTTTTCATAATCTCTCAAATGACTTCTAGTAAACAAATGGTTTGAAGTTAGCAACCTGTAATCATTTGCTAGCATGGTGTGCTTTGTTGAGTTGAACCGTCTTAGAAGATTCATACATTTGATTCAATTTTGTTTTGAGAAATTCCAGTTTTTTAAGCAACTTTAACGCAAATTATTTAAAAATTTCAATGCACTAGTCTTCTTTTGAATATTGGCCACAGCACCACAACATCGATGTTTCCAGGCACAACGATAGATTTCCTTCCACTTCCAGGATTTCCTTTATAATGTATTATTTCATTGATGACTTTTGGTCGTGAAAATGACACGAATCGCACAAAAATGACAAAGTTGAGATTATGTTTAATAATATGAAGTTTACACGGAAAATTTCGCTGTTACTTACAAACAGTCACTGTTATCAAGGGCAAAAATATGAATATCAACCTCGTAGAAATGGCAACAATTGAAAATATTGTTAAAAATATACTAATGAATACACCGTTTATATTGACAAGAACAATTTGCTTCATATTTAATATTTATGACTATCTAATTCTTCAATCCTATTATTTAATAAAAACTTTTTTTCATAATTTCAATAATTATAAAACAAACAATTAAATTTAAACTATTAAATTTCATACTTCAATCGTGAAATTGTTTCGTTTTTCATATAAAGATTAAGGAGGATGAAGTCACAGAGTTCCGCCTTTGGTATAAAACTAACCCAAGCGTGGGGATGCCACCGAAACGCAGCAAGTGTGTTATTTTTCTTTCTACAGGTTGCACATCTGCCCGGAACGTCGCTCTAGGGGGTGACCAACGCTGAGATTCAAAACTGAGAGTTACCAGTAGCGTACCGTTATTTTTATACTTTTATGTTTTAAATTGTATCTTTGTCTTCAAATTTTCACCCGTCTCCACATTACTTTTAATATTTGTTACATTAAATTATATATACTTATTATTTATTATTTTTAGAAAGACCTGAATAATTTAAGTAAAATTTATAGCTCTATTTTGTAAATTATAATAAAACTACAAATAATTTGATTGATTAAGCCTGCTACATATTGAGATTTAAGGACTGAGGGAAAATTAATTTTTCTTATTAGAACAAAGTTCTATTTTGATTTTATTCTTATTTTGATGTTCATGATGAAAGTGATCTAGTGATTAATATAAATACGCAGTGTCAATATCATATTTTGATAAAGACTTAGCCTACTATAGAACCAAACAAAATTTCAATGTGAAAATATTTTATTACTCAACATATTCTCCTATTAATTGGATACATTTATTACAGCGAACCTGCAACGTCTCTAGACCTTTAAAAAAATATTTCTTCTTGCTCTGCAAACCAGACCTCCACAGCTTTTATTACCTCCTCGCTGGAAGAAAATTTACGACCTTTTAGACTTTTTTCTTTTTCTCTTTTTTCCCATAGAGTGGTCAGTAATGTCGAATAGTAATCTCCAGTTATTGTTCTACCCTTATCCAAAAAATTAATAATGATTACTCCATGGCAATCCCAAAAAACTGAAGCAAGAACTTTTCCAGCAGATTGTACCCAAGTCTCATCCATAGTAACAACTCGGCTTAAGAAGTCTACATCGTTTTTAAATCAAGCATAGATCGAACGCGAAGCTTCTACCCTTGCACGCTTTTGGTCAACATTCAAACATTTGGGGATCCATTTTGCAGCAATTTTTCTCATGTCCACATTGACGTGAACTAAAAATATTCAGTGCTTCAGATATCCGTAGCGATATTTGACGGTTTGATAAAATCATGTCATGAACTGCATCGATATTTTCGGGGACTGACAAAAACTGGCCTTCCCGATCGGTCATCATTTTCAATGGAAAATTTACCTCTTTTGAAGCTTGCAGTCCAATTTTTCACGGTCGCATACGAAGGACATTGATCACCAAAGGTATTAAGCATAACTTTGTAAATCTGCTTACCTCTTAACCCTTTTAAATACAGGTACTACAGGTACTAAGCGACTGTTCAAGGAAGGGTAACAGTGACGATGGTACCAGAAAGAACCCGAAATGTCAGTCATCATAATGATGGTGTCAATAACTACGACAATTCCAGGATAAGTGTTTGAGATGACGATAATAATACAGTTGGAATCGATCAACAAACCGTCGAGATCAATTATCTTCAGATGCTAGGAGTCTTGCGAGAGATAAGTGAGAGGAACGAGTTGAAGATGGAAGAAGTCTAGTGTTTGGTGTACAGTAATTTCTGGAAATATAATTCTAAGAAGAAGGTTGTGTAACGAAGGGAGAAAGGTTATTCTTCTTTTTTCTGACCATAGCATATACAGTATGATTACGCAGTTATTGATTAGTCTCGATGATTAGAGAGAGAGAGGGAAATGCTTTTTTGTCAAAAAATTGTTACAATTTGTAGACAATAGCTTGTAAAAACTAGAAAATAAACATAAAAATAAAGATACAAATAAAATTTCAATATACAGGAGAAAACCACAGAGAGTAACAAAATTATAGATAATAGTAATAGGTCATGATTAGTATATAAGTGGTACATAAGTCAATAGCATTAATTAAACCAGTATGCAGCATATCCTGAATTAAATATTATTATTAGAATAGAAGTCGTTTAGAGGGTAGAAGGAACTTTCCAGTAAATATGCCCTCAAATTATAGCAGAATGCGAGAATAGATGATATCGACTTGATTTCAATTGGCAAATGATTGTGCATTTTTTGCATTGTAAATGAATGAGCCTTAACTAATTCTGAACGTGTAGAAGGTAGGTGAAGGTCGTGCTCCGTGTTCCTAGGTGATTAGCAACGTCTTTTCTGAAATTGGAGAAGCGTGCTTACGAATTAGGCGAACGGATTCAAAGATTTCTTTTGTAGTTTGAAGTTTCGTTCAAATTGAGTCTTACCACACCTACCCCAGAAGGGAAGGGCCTATCGGAGATGCGACTCAGTAAGGGCATAATAGACTGTTAAGGAGATGTATAAGTTCAGTTCTTTCGAAACTGATCTCAGAGCAAAACAGAAGGAGGCAATATGTAACTCCCATTTCAAGGAATTGTCCACAACAAGCTCTAAAAATTTCACAGATTCAACTACGTTAATGGTGGTGTTATTTAATAAAAAAGGCAGCAATGTATTTTTATATTTTTGATTTTAGAAACGTTGAGACAGACATGATTAGAATCGTACCATGATAACAACGTAAAAAATTTGAGTAGAAATTGATAAACCTTGATTTTTTGTGAAATTATTGATTTCAAAAATCTGGTTTATTGTATGAAATTTATTTCTTCCTATTCCTATATAAATTTCCATTTCAATACATACAATAAATTATATCATTCATTATAACTTTTTACCTGATACCGATAATTAACTCCAAATCAGAAAAGCCATTCATTTATAAATAAGAATCGCAGAATATTATTAAGTAAATAATTTTCTCGGCTTGAATAAACATCTTAGTCTCTGTAACCTGCACCAACATGTGTGAAACCTTAGACTTCCTGACACCAGCTGCGATGTTTAACGCGTTGATTCCCTATGAGAGGTTTCGTAAAAATATGCTCGAATTGGGTCTGTAAATACAAAAGGATACGACAAAATTCTAAGTGGGTGTGTATTATATTTCTAATACCCCCCATTAGTGGCGACGTCACATAGCCAATTTCAAATGTTCGGTTTTCAAAGCAAACTGTGTTTCTACATAAATGGATCTCTTATGATTAAATTATTTTAAAGGCATATTCAAGTTGAACTTTAGTTTAAATATACGAAACACATCTAGAAATTAAGTTACTCGATGTTTTAATTTTCATGCAAACGCAAGTGAATGTGTTAATGCATAACAGATCTATGACCTATCAATCATACGCCACCTCATATCATTAGCCTAGTGGCATTGTTCCGAAATGGAAGTTCTTTTTATTTTTCATGCCACCTATGAAATAAAACAAGAAGCTTAATGCTTAATGTAGGTGTTTTACTCGTCCATGACAATGACCGTTCACAAACGATGCGTCTCAATTCTGATGGTGGATCTATTGTTGTATTTATTGCCAATAAATTTCTAAATAAGGAAACTTATTTTCTGGATATTATTCCTTCTTGAACATTTCAACAGTACAGTTTCTATTTGTTTAAATATGATGATATTTGGAGAAGCTATCATTTATATATTTTTGGAGCAAAGAAGTGATGAATTATTACAATAGCACCTAAAACATGTATTGGGAGGAAGACTATTCTAATAGATGGTAATATGAGACTAACTATATATAAATCTTTAGACAAACTTTTAGTGAACAAAAATGAAAACGAAACAAAATACCAGATGATACAAAATGTGAACCTCGGACCCTATTTCTTTCAAAATCAACAGGTGCAATCTGTCACTGTAAACTCTCAACGATACATAGCCATGTTAAGGGATTTTTTCTTTCCGCAACTGCAACAATTTGAAGTCTATAATCGTCATATTTCTAATGTCTCTTTGGCGGTCGTCAACTAGATATTTTGCTGGGAACTGATATCTCGCCGAGGTGACATTACATGGCCGCATAGAAGTCCGGCAGGACCGAGCCTTGGTTATCCGCCGCCCGGGTGCAAGAGCAAATTATGCCGCCCTATTAGCATACCTAGTCGAAATTTGATTAGTGAGGCGAGATATGAGGTAAATTTTTAGTCTAGTCGGATGGAAAAGTACCTACCTACACCGGGAAAATATTCATTAGTAAAAATCGTTTCTATCTAGCAAATGTGTCTAGATTTTATTGGAGATAGGAGTAATTGGATAACTCAATGCCAATATTGAGGTGTATGTATGAAGCACCTACTATTTACATTTTAGATTGGGAAAATTAATAAAAACACATTTTTCAACATTATTTATTGATAAATATATAAAAACGTAATGAAAATGAAACTTATATTAAGGTAGTAAAAGAAAAGGAAAAATCAAAACAAAACGAAAAAATAACAAAAATATATTCCTAGATGGGTTTAAATGTTGAAATCTACATTTCATGCCTTCTTTAAAACAAATTCTTTAATGAAATCTGTAACATCTATACTGGAACAAATATCTTCCTCGATAATAATTACTGCTTAATTTTTAAGCCTCGATTGGCTCATATTTGATCTTAAAGTTTTAGTTTCGAAAATGATCGCTCCCCATGTGCCACAGTGACCCGCATTGTTAAAAATATTCGTAAGGTTACAAATAAATTAGGGAATATTCCTTTTAAATCATTAATGACGACATATTATTTTTATCAATAATATGAATTGACAGTGTATCAATTTCGTTGCAAAGATCAAGAGTAGTAGACAAAGAAAGACACTTTGCGCTTTGCGACTAAATATGTTTTGCATGATGGGAGTCTGTTATTTTTTTTTAGAGACATTTTGCCTTTTGCCACCCCGTGCTAGTGCCGCCCGGGTGCCGTGCAGTCCTTGCATCCCTTCTCGGCTCTGAAGTCCGGACCTAACACCATGGGATTTTTTAATTTGGGGATACCTGAAAAGTAAAGTCTACTCCAATAACCCAGCCGATTTGAGATCTAGATTCAAGGAATGTTTGTAACGCGATGGTACACACTTGGATGATGTTGGATGAATTTCCCATATTTCAAATAAAATAAAAAATTGTATGTGGATTATATTTAGTTTTTTTATTATTATTTTCTTAAAATTCGCAAAACTTTCTTGCCTACCCATTAGTACAAATTTCAGATTCTTATTGAATGTCTAGATAGCAATAATAGACAACTTTAAGAGTAACTGACTACTGAGCATTTTTATTTTTTCTTTAAAAGATTTAGCTGAAAACGTAGTTGTTTCTCTATAATTTTATTATATAAAGTATGCGGATTGTTTTTGGTTATTTGCTGTTCTGTACGTCATTGTCGTGATACTTCTTACATACATACCATCGACAGAGAATATTTTGTAAAATAACTTAAAATTCACTTTTATATGGATTCAACGGGCATTGACAACAAGTAAAACCAGTGGAAGCCATGTAATAATTTAAAATACTGAATATAAAGACGGCTTTTACCTACTATAATGGTTAAATCATTCGTGTTTTGTAATTTATTGTTTCTGTATAACAAATAATGTTGTGAACATTTGATAACAAAATAATAGTGTGAGTGAGCGAAGTAAAAAGTAAAAAGAATTCTCGAACCTTCTATCTGTTTCGGATATAGAAAATCACAAATTCAAATAAAGCACTTCATGTTTATGTAAAGAAATTTTATAGGCCAATTAAATTAGACGCTTGCCCTATAAAACATGTTTTTAATAATTCATTATAACCAAATTATTAGGTTGTTGTATAATCTATTTCTAATGAATTTACGGAAACCTTCCTCTATTCTCAATAATTGGTCTATTTTTAAACTGTTTAAATATCTTAAGATTTTAGAGCGAACTTCAACGTTGACAGTTCGTTTTTCAACGTTATCTGCATGATTATAGTATCTATCTTTCACTAACATAGATGATATCTGAGATCAACACTGTCGTCGCAGATTAAATCGATGTTATTGGCAACAACGTCATTTAATCAGAAAATTAGTTTCTTGGATCCTATCACCCAAGCAATTTCATAACGGCCAGACGGGAATTGTTAGTAAAAAAAATTTGAACAGTTTTAAAGAGCAATAGAAAATAAATGTCGATACATAGAGAATGTTTTTAAATTATTTAAACACATCATTTTACATTCACTTAGTTCAAAAAAATATGTCTTCAATATGGCAGCATAAATACATTGTTGTTCAAAGTTTCTTGTACATATATCTTAAGGTATGACATTTATTTGTCAATAATTCGCTCTCTGAGCTATATTGGAGTGTTGGGGTTACCTTTTTCCCCAATGAAAGTAATCGCTAATGCTCAAATCAGGCAACCGCGCAGGTCACATCATCGCTGTGGCCCCACAATTACACTGCCTGACAAGCGTTTCGATAACCAAGTTATCGTTTCCAAAGACTGTCTCTGTGTTAATTATTAAAACTAGGGATGAAACAAACGATATTAAAATATATAATGATGAGAATATGACAAAAAAACTAATCAAATTGTGGGATGACATGAAGGCATTATTTCCCAGGCTTCATAATTTAGCTATGATCTATTTGCCTATAGTGGCAACTTCGGTACCCAGCGAGCGGTTATTCTCTGAAGCTGGAGCTACAATTTCTCAGGAGAGAAACCGGGCACCAGGTTATCAAATTTATTATTTTTAAATTCTCTGTTAAAAAAATAAATACATGCTTGTTTTCTATTAAAATAAAATAATGATAATTCTTAAAAAGTAAATATTAAAAATTGTGTCTCATTTCTGTAAAAAAACATCGATATATCGTTCATAAACCTCGATGTTTCACTTTTCAAAATATCGATGTTCTAACATCGATGTTTTTTATGAGCGATGTTGCATCTCTACTTTCACATGCTCTAATAAACAATAGAGTAGCAAGGAACAATATTACTTTCAAATTAAGTGACTTCATAGTTGTGAATAAAAGGTATGGAACTTGTAGTGGAAGAAAACCCGAGTCTTAGTTTTGTTTAAATTGACATCAAGCCATTAATGGTACATTTAGGCGAAGATACAACTAATGAATATGAAGATGATGATGGTGATGATGATGATGATAATGAATTTACTATAGATAGTGGAAAGTAAATTTTCCTATAAAAAAGAACTCAAACAGCTATTTTTCAACATAGCCACTACCAGAATTTAGACATTTAACGTATCGTGGGATAAACTGTTGCAGAACTTTGCCGCCTGTGATATGTACCAGCGTGTGTTAGGTGTCTTCACTTTGCGGTATCTGAGGAAAATGGCTGCTCAGCTCCATAATCATGAAGCTCCGGTTCTACATCAAGCGCTGCCTTATACGCTCTACAATATTATCATTGATAAGGTACACTGCACTCTTCGGCATTTTGACGACCTTCCGGCAAATGTCTACACCAGCGACGAATCTGCTTCTGTTCGAAGCTTCCAACATGGCAATTACATTCACTTTGAAGGAGAAAAAATCTTAAAATAGAATTTCTGGATATGATTTGTATAATAAAAGAATTTCTAATTAATAATATTTTCGTTAATATATTCAACCTCTGTATTTTTATTAATGGAGTTTTTATCTACATGAACAAAATAATCATATATTATTGACGTCAAATATAATCTTTAAAGAGGTTTATTATTTGGATACAGTCATTTTGTTTGCTTCATGCAAAATGATTTATCTATTGAATTACAATGACGATAACAAAGTAAAAAAGAAAAAAAAACAATGAATCTTAATGTGGATCTTTGAGTGACTATAATCAAATCAGATAGATTTTTATTTGTATTTATTATGTGTATTAGTGCTTAAAAATTCAAATATTTTCTTGTTACAATATTTTTCCGGATCAAAATGTAAACTTCAACTTTATTTCAAATGAAAATTTGAATACTACATTACTATACATTCAATAGAATCAAATTCTACTTATTTTGTGGAAGCAAATTTTTGCACAAGGAACAACAAGATAGTTTAGAGAACTTTTTTCATTTTCGTCTTAAGTTTTCATCTTGGTGTATCAGTCTTTGTGTCCACATACTTTCTGCTGTATTCTTATATCTATATACTATACTAGTTAACCTCACTCAAAGGGCATCTTCCATTCACTCACTAGCAGCGTTATTTTGACTGGTTTGAAACCAGTGATACAGACTCTCTAGTAGTTTTAGGAAAAAATGTGCTCATCAAATATTATTCTTATGTTTAAAAAACTGTTACTCAAATCAATTTTAATGGTAAAATAGAGGATGACTGAGTTTCATAATGGCTGCACAAGCACGGAAGATGAGGGATGTTTTTGAAGGCCCAGCTGAGGTATCTACATTTAGAGGATCTCAAACTCAAACTTATTATCTGATCTCATTTTAAGTAGCTTGCTATTCTACAACTTCAGACATAAATAAATCAAGTAATAGCTTCTGCTGATAACGAGTCATGGAGATTTACAACCAATAATAATATCGGGCTATAAAGAAGAGTTTGCGTTCATCTGGAATAGAACACGTAAAAAAAAATACTTTAGCTAGCTTGTAAGGGATGCTTAAGCGAACCAGACACAAACGGTATATAAATACATGGATCTCTATTGTTAATGGAAAATTTAAGACTTGTATAACTGATAATGTCACCAATGAGAAAATATAGCAGACATGGCTTGTGTAGTCATATGATTTTCTCAAAGCAAATCCGAGATAATTATTTAGAACTTTTAAAGTTTGCCATAAGTTTTTTAAGTGAAAGCCTCATTTAAGATTTACTTATTTAGACATTTAGAGATTTATAAGCAGAAAGAATCTGGAGTTCGTCAAGTTGGTTCCTTTGTGCTCAAAGTTGGTATAAAAGACAATTTACTTGTTCTCCGTCAGGAAATAATTGATTCTCAATAATCGAAAGAGTATCAACATGAAAAATGTAAGTAAAGTCATTTCTTTGTGTGATATGAAAAAATCTCTATTAGTAGTACTTATTTGGAAAACAAAATAAAAATGTTTGCATGCAAATTGTTGTATAGGACTTTGGGACAAGAGGCACTCTAAAATTTGGAAAACTGATGTTACTAATTGAGATTAAAATAATTAAATAATTAAATAATATGATGTGTGTGATAAGAGTTGTTGGTAAAAATTTTAAGCAAATAGGTGGGTTCCCGTTTTCAGCCTCTCCAACTCCAGCCAATATCCGAAACATACAAAAATTATAAACAACGTATTTTATTAGATAACTTAATAAATTCATGTCAAGTTAGTTTTATAGAGATAAGCTTTTATGTGGTTTACTAGTCTAACAAAAGTAAAATGATATATAGTTGGGTTTATGTAATACTTACAAATTTATAATTACAAATTTATAACTTAGTGTACAGAAAAATACTTCCTGAATACTTTTAAACATTGCAAATATTTATAAAAACCAAATGATAAGTAACTGGTACATCATCATTTGTTAATCAGTATATTACTGGGTACATAACCTATCAGATAAGAAGAAAAAGACTAGTTTACACACACAAATAGGATTAACTGAATTTTATTTATTTTATTTATTTATCCTTTATTAATTGGCTATAATGGTTCACTGTCACCACGAATTTCAATCAATTACATACTTTGATATAATATTTCATAAATTTATGAAAAAATCTTCTCAATTAGATTCTTTTTATCTATAAAGGTCTGTTATACTTATTTAAAAATTATTTTTACATAAACATTGAACAAACGTTACAATGAACTCAACTTTCAATCAAAATTCTGTTTTACGTGATATACAGATCACTTGAAAACGTGCCTGAAAGAATCAAACTTTTTATATTGTATGACATTGTTCAATTTTATTGATTTGCCGAATCTTCATCTTGTAAACAGTGTGTTAACAGCGTATTTTAGTTGCTCTCTAATTTATCAAGCACTTTATGCACTGAACCAATGGACTCGACGCCTTAGAGCTTAACACATAAAAATCAATTGGAACAAACTTCGGTGACCTTTATGTCAATTGTCAAATTTCAAAACATACGCAAGTTATTCAGAAATACAAGATACTCGATTAATTGAATACAAAATACGAATACTCCAGAAGTACTTTTTACTGTAGATAACCCTCTTAGGCTCTTTTTTAGTCTTTTTTATTGAGTATCCAATAACGTAAGAAAATATTTTTTTGATCATCCCAATTGCGATTTCTAAGTTGTTAGCCATGACTTACTTTTTCTTTACTTCACGTATTGTTTTGCACTCTAGTAGTTAGTGAAAAATAAGATGGAGCAATTCATTGAAATCGTGAATCAATTTCCATTGGATTACGGATTTTTTTAGATAATAATGTCCTTTTACTGTGCTGAGTATTTGAATCGTCATCGGAACTTTTTTCATCAATTATATTTGTTATGTTTTTTGAACTCCACTTACAAATAGTAACTTATAACTGGCTTATTTCTTGGTGGACACCCAATTTATTTCTAGTTAATCTTCCGTCATTTTAGTTAGGTTAACTTAGCTTAGTTGGGGCATAGTTTAGCTCTAGATTGACAACCCGTTTTAAGCCCAATAATTTATCTTGTGCATGAGGCCAATGGTAAAATGTGACTGTGTTAATATATATGTCGGTTCCAATAATTTATTTTACCTGAAAAAATATTTTCGACCCTAAAGATCACTTCTCTTAGTTACCACGACATTTATTAAAACAAAAACCGGGCTTTTCCATTTTCCAAGATTGTATTTCTTCAATAATAAGAAAATTAAACACTAAACGGCAGATTTTGATCGATTTCGTTTGTTGATTTTCATCTACTGGGATATAATTTTATTTTTCGGATGTGAACAACCTATTGACATAAAAATCTTATGAAAGCGACAACAGTAATCCCATGACTTCTTAAAATCAAACAGATGTTATTTAAAATTCAACGACAAGGTTTCATTCGCTTCAAAATGAGAAAAATAAGAGTAAAGATTGAATTTATCGAGGCTATATTGTTGTTTTTAGTAAAAGAATGGACTCTTTTATGAAGAAGGCCGTAGAAGTTAACGATGCAGATAAATTTCTAATGGTATAAAGTGTTCACTTGGAATTTGATGTGTAAACTTTACGGTTTCCTCGTTTTTATGCGTTTTCTGGTAATTTAATACGGATGATGGTAATATATTTGTCGAAAACCTACTAATTAGATTGTAGAGGGCGCCTAACATGTTTATCTCACAGGAATACTGACGATAAACAGTTGGTGTTACAAAATAATACAATACGATAATTGCTATTTATGTATTCAGAACAAAAAAAATATCGGAAATATTTTTACGGTTTTTATAATTAATTGTACACCTTTTTTATGACTGAACCACACTTCAAAGTGCTTTCTGCAGTCAAAATATAGCAAAAAATGTACACATACACAGACAAAAAATTTTGTCTCCAAGTCAAAGTTTATTTGAAACTGATCATTATAAGTGACAGCTGGAAATAAATTTTGGCTATTTCCATTTTCCCCTTTCACAAAGGTAAATTTTTCTGTAGTAAAAGGAAGAAATGAGACGAAATATTATAATAAGTGTATCAAAAACGAGATTAATAATGGCTAATCTAACAAACATTTCATTAAAATAAATGGAGAAAACCTCGAACAGTTATCTTGGTGCCATCATTTGCTAAGATGGAAAAATAGACGTCGAGATCCACTACAGAGTTATCATCACCGGAAAACTGCCCTAAATAAAGGATTTTCATCCAAAGAAGAAACCAGCAAATAAACAAAGCTAAACTATCTACCTACTCACCTAAAGATACAATGCTGCAAGCCGCAGAAATGACTTCAAGGGATGAGTCCTTGATAAACCATCAAAACAACCAATAATATAAAACCGATCGAAACTCACATTGGAGAAATGCAGCTCCGTTGGTTAGGTTATTAGTAGAATGCAAAAATCGCGTTATTCACGATTAGCTTATGGAATACGACATGCATGAAAAATAATACGTGGCACACCCCGAGGAAAATGGAAGAGTAAAATATTCCAGAAGAAAGGGATATCGACTGGAAACAAGCAAGGTCGCGTATTCTTAATTGTAAAACTTGGTTGCCTAGATAAACCCAAGACTGGTCTGCACCCCTGGGCCAGACTGGTTGCTTGTAAAAAAAGATTTTTAATATATTGTTAATATAATATTGTTAGTTTTATGAAAAATTTCTATTGATGCACTCTACTAATTAATGTACATAAAATATTAGTTAAATAATTAAACATATGAGGTACTATTTTTTATTTTATTACTGTTCATGTTAAGATATCTATTATGGATAAGATATTAGAACAAACTTTATATAGTTATTTAAAGTTCTGCCAATCCTGGCTGACTATAGAACGGCCGAGTCGGTTTACCCAGAGTTTAGCCCGGCTTGGGTGAATATAGGATGACCAGGGATAAGTTACCCAAACTTCAACCAGACTTGGGCTATTATTAGTTTGTTAAAGCCGGGTTTCCCAGCGTTGGCCCAAGCTAAGCCCCGTCGTTCAAGTCTGGGGGCTCCTACATGGGAAACTTACACATCACAAGGTAGATGAAAGTGTCAACCATGTATTAAATAAATGTCTATTTCATATTGAAGTTCATCAACGTTTCGTCTTTTCTTTGCTTCCTCATTTAGTTAATACGCGGTTAAATACTTCTTCTTTTATCTTGTATAATCACTACTAAAATTTTTTCGTTTCCATGTTTTTCATCTTTCAGATTTTTGATATAATCACCTTTCACGATTGACGCTTTTCATATAATGTGTGTTTAAAATGTTTCTCCCCTCATTTCGTTTATCAAGTTTCTATTTTGTTTCAATACCTCTCCATCGAGAGAATGTTTACATCTGTATCATTTTTCAGATTAATTTTGATTTTAATCAACTCTTTTAATCTAGCATAATGATAAAGGATTCAATTTCTACTTTGATCATATATTTATTATTATAACTCTTTCAATTTAATTTCCTATTTTTCGTACTTGTTTCAAGATATTTATTCCTCTAACCTTAATGGTTATTAAAAAAGCCTTATGTAGATCTATCTACTGAGTAAAAGTTAAAAAGCGAGCATACCAAAGAAAAGTTCTTGAAATTGAGCATATGTACAATACCCTGGTACATTAAGCTTGATGAAGTGAAATAATTTGAGTGCAAAAATGCATATGCGGAGACAATGTTTTATTTAAGAAAATGACGTCGCGCAAACAAAATGTCTTTATTTGTGAAGTAATATGCGTCCTGACTGAATACTGAAATGAACAAGTGTATTATTTGAAAATACGGAAAATACAGAAGATAAAGGCATTCAGTGATATTTCACTTGGAGGAAAGAGAACCGAATATGATGAAGTTAAGTGGAATATAACACGAATTTCTTGCTTTTCAACGGAGTCAAAAGTCGTTTGGATATTAATGAAGTAACACGACATTTTTTTCATTAATAATTAACCCAATGAACCGTAGAGTAATACATATTTTGCAACATAGTTAACGAAACGATAGTGTCGACGATTGGGAGCTACCGCAATTGAAAACGCATTAATTCCAAAAAAATTAATGAGGGAACGAATTTGAAAACGATATTTTTTGAGAAATAAACAAAAACTATACCAAAAACACGATAATATTAAAAAAGATCAATTAATAACCAATATAATATCCAATGTGACCGTACTAGTCTATGAGTAGTTATCTGAAAGCGAGAATGTTCCTCGGAAGTTTTGGCTATGGAAGATGAAATAAATGAATCGACCTAAGCAGAAATAACTTACAAATTCCGCGTGCACCGAGACCAAAGTGCATTTGTACTTGATTTGCCCAAGATCGAAACTAGATAACTACCCTCTTTGAATCCGTCTTAAATAATAACATTCATTAATGCTCTGGGACTCTACGAAGAGCTATCGCATATCTGTTCAGCGTAGGTCTAGCTGTAGCAAAGGATCTTTCTGCTGGTAGTGTATATACAAACCTCTTAGTTTAAGTCTAAAACCTATCTGGCAGAGGTGATTTGATACTATAAGCTCGATAAAAGATTTGTGATAATGGAGTCACATATTTAAGAATGTGGCGAAATAATTAGGTATTGGATATAAAAAATACAGTAAAAATCAACTATATATAAAGAATTAGAAGATTCGTATGAATTAATACATCACAATAATTCAAGCTGGATCGAAGTATAGTGGATTACAAATGCGCGGAAAAAAGATTCAAATTTGGACTACTATCAAAATTTACGAGACAGCAGTGATATTGTGATAGACCACACACCTCATCATAGGCAAATAAAGCATAAAATAGAGTTAATTATAAAAAAAAATCAAGAAAATATCTGGAGCTGTGTAAATCTCAGCTCAAGTCTGAAACCTATCTCAGAGGTTCAAAACTGTAAATTATTTAGTTATATATTGGATATTAACAGGTACAGAAGTAACAATCGACTGAAAAAGAATGATTGTGGATGGAAATAAGGTTGGATATCCAATACGTGGGAAAGATTCAATTCAAGAATACTGAGTTGTTTGTTATTTTGGCATTTTAGCAAAGTTATTTTTTAGAGATATTCCTAGTGTTTCTTTCATTATTGAAATGAGGTTGTCTGCCACTTTATGAGTAAAACTCTGAGACATATAATACTGCTGCTGCTCCCATACTATATATTTCATATGCGTTAAAATCCGAAGTAAGATCTGAAAATATTCCACTCGTGCTGAATTCAATTATCATAGAATTGGTGACAAAACGAAAGCTGGAAATAATCAATGATTGTTTGAGTCAAAACTGAAGATTTCTACCTGTTGTTGTTGTTGTTAGCTCAAATAAGGATGACAGTTGTACTGAAATAATTACGGAATAAATAATGATTTTTCTAAATAATACTGACTTATTGCTTGTGGCAAATTTTCAATCTTATATTTTGACTCTATTTATTTTATAATAATTAATGAGAACATGGATTTTATATGTATTGTATCTAATTGCAAATATTACAAAAATGTGAAATAAAATTCCCTGAAATACGATTTTGAACTGTTTACTGTTTGCAATTTACATCTTTTAATTATTACTATCGGTTTGCAGGTGGTGAGTCAAGACGAAATATCTGAAAAGGAGCTATACTAAAAGTTGTTAGTTTATTTCTATCTTTTGGTGCGTTTAAGCATTCAAATCCTGAAATAATTTTTTTCCACAAGCGACAACCGATGAAGTGTAAAAGTAGAAAAGCCACCATTGTAGCTCTTTTTAGTAGCTCTCCAATCAAGTTTAGTTTTTAAGAGCCATCATTTCTTATAGTTTGTCCAAAGTTTGATAGTTTTCTTTTCTTGTTTTATCATTTCGTTATTACTAACTCAATCCACAGCAACCTTCTGTCAAACCTTATTAATCATTGTTGTCAAGTAGACGGTTATCTGTATGTGCGTTTGCAATTTTCATTTATTTCTTCACTAATTATCATTATTTTTGTTCTACTGTTATTAACTTACATACAGCGGTATTCTAATATCGGATTTCTCTGAAGATGTCTGCTGACAAAGATTAATGACTGGAATAATACTATTACGAACAAGTTCGCGAAATAATTCCCTAGCCCGGCCCTTTCCAGCTACTATCGCGGTTTCACGCGGTGTCTTTCACATTTTTTATAAATGGCGGAAGCGCCTTTGATGTTTCCTTTAAACTTTTTATTATAGCGGGTGGTTTATTTACAGTATTTCTTATAAATAATTCCTAGGAAAGTCTATTTATTTAATTTTTTTTGTTTCTTTTTGTTCTAGAACTTTACAGAATTCTATTTGTGGTATATAAACGATTTGTGTAAACGCAGTAAGTTAGTTTTAAATAAATAGTCGTAGTGAAAAGAACGAATTAGTGAAAGTAATCGTAGAAATTATTTAAGTGATATTTATAAGTAAATTATCATAAATTAAGTGTATTGTATAGTGTGGAAATAAATTGAGAACCTAAAAACGTAATTTACCCCCCTAAAACGTTACAATACTGACTGTATTCGCTGATTCCAGAATGGATTTAAAGGTCCACCTGAGACTAAGTCTCGAGACTAGTCTCAGGCTATTGTCCATCTGCGATCACTTTCGGTCTCGAGGCCGCTCCCTGAGACTCAACATTCATTGCAGTTTGGAGACCTCGATTATTTCATGTCCACCTGAGACTAAGTCTCGAGAGAAAGTGTGATACTCCACTCACAGTGACAAGTTTAGTATAAATTGTTTTATTCATATAAATCGAAACATGTCACGTGTTTGCTTTTATTGTGGCACACAAAATTGCCCAAACACGGAGAGTGAAAAAAAGGGACTATTGGGTGAGGAAATGGGTGGTTAGAAGAAATTAATTAGGAGCGTGTTCCACACTCGTAAATGAGTTGAGGGTAGAAGATGCACAAAAATTTAGAAATATTATCGATTTTGTGATTTCGTCAAACTTTTGCATTGTTTTATAGCAATTTTTATACATTATATATTGTACATTCTATAAAAACTCATGTTCCTCATAGAGATAAATCAACTCCATGACTTCATAGTCCATCCATTAAAATCACAACACTCCGAGACTTCTGAAACTTTTCCAACATGTGGGGATATGCGTGTCTATCTGTGATCGGTGCGCTCTCGGAGACTTGTCCCCCCATATACATCTGCGACTACAGTCTCGAGATTACTCTCGAAACTGTTTTGTCTCAGATGGACATTTACCTTAAAATGATCCTATCATAGGCAAATAATGTTTGTATTTGGTAGTATCCTCAAATTATCAATTTGAACCATAGCATTCTACCTTGGTATGTAAACTCATGCATGTTTGACAAAAAACTCCAGCTTAGCGTGTGTTTAAGTTAGTAATTGAAGAAAATTCCATTCCAATTAAAAATTGGTATCATGCGTACGTAAGTGGATATTAAATATTGTAATGAGAAATCGTTTAGCGGTACTTAAATCAGTTCAAACCGCTTGAACATTCTCACGATTTACTTGCTACTTACCGCAATCAATTGAAACTGCTAGAATGTCAATTACTATCGAATTCAAATCAGAAGTTAATAAAATAATTTCAAAGAAGAATCACTAATTGCTAGTAAGACTGGTTCTGAAAAGATATTGTTACATACAACGAAAATCCTAGAGCTTAGAGTTGGGAAACATGCAATAAAGAGCAATAAGTTATTGATATTATGAAATATTTTTTGTGCATATTCAAGAGAAAATTTTATAAAGAATAAATTGACCCCACTTGAGTCTTACCATAGCAATTTTTTTTGTTTTTCTAGCCCATTCTTTTACACACAACTCCCTAGCTCTGTGTATTGTTTAGGCAAGAGTTTATTCAGTTTAAATTTAAATTCTTCATGCCAAACTTTGTCAAATGCCTGTACCACATTTAGAAAGACAGATGTCTTCTAGTGATTTTGATATGACGTCGGTTATCCTGAGTTCTTCCTTCAAGTAGTATTTTCTCAAATTTGATACTATTAGTAGTAGTGATATTAGCCTCAGTGAAGATATGTTTAGTGATTTCCTTGATTTGGGTGTCATTATGAGTTCAGCTACTTTTGTTATTTTCAAAATTACTTCGTGTGATAAATCATCATTGCTTCTTGATGAAAAAAAATACTGTACAAGCTCAACAATGGCTCCAAACGTATTATCCGGCCTCTGCTCCAAACCATTTATAATTGGTTTACTGAATTAAAACATGGTCCTACCGACACCGATGATAGTGAACATTTTGTTCGTCCAATTGAATTGGTTGGTCCAGAAAACATCTAAAAAGTCCACAATTTGGTTATATCTAATCGTAAATTGAAATTGCATGAGTTAGCTGAATCCGTAGATATTAGAAGGTAGTGTGTTTACAATTATGCATGAACATTTAATCATGAGAAAGCTTTTTTTAAAGTGAGTGCCGCGTTTACTCACAGTCGATCAAAAACAACAACGTGTTGGTGATTCAGAGCAGTATTTGGCCATGTTTACACGTAATAAATCAGATTTTTTGTGTCGATATGGGACAATGGTAATGCACCGATTCACAACGATGGGTTGGGATGGGATTGAACGAACCTTCTGTTTCAATAGTACGGAAAATAGACACAACGGTAGATACTGGCCACAGGAGGATCTTCAATGGACAATAGGAGAGCATACTGAGTATCATAGATAGTCATCATGCGGGCTAAAATAGATGATACTTGCCAGACCATGTTCTATTAACGTTTACAAATCGTCACCTAAATTTTTAAAATTGTCAGCTACTGTATGACATTTCAATTCAGAATGATACAAGCAAGATTATACACGATATATACGAGAATACGTAAAGAATATTTTCCCATTTTGGGATACCTCAGGTCAAAAGTTTACGTTGAAGCTTTGAGATTGTCAAAAGACAAAACAGTCACAATTAAAGAGTAAATTCATTTTGTTCCAACTTTCACTTGCTCACTGTATAATAAGGCAACATTTTTTTGGCATTGTCAGTCCTTTACCCAAGCCTTGACAATGACATTTATGTCGTTGACAGCTCAGTGTTAATGCTCCATGTATTCAAACTGGAGGTCCTGGGTTCGAATCTGGTCTAGGAAGATTTACTTTGTTATTATTTTTATTTGTACAAGGACAAGTAGATACTACTTATATGAAGAAAATTCACCTATCACTGTTGATAATAGTTGTGATATTACTATTAATAATTATAATTATCATATAGACAAAGGTTAATAGTACAATGTTGGCAAAAATGTATAAAGCGTTCATTGAATAATATACAATTAATTCACCATCTTAACGCCAGCAAAGCTGGAAGCAGAAAATTATTTCGACAACTTCTGGTAGTTGCCCATCTCTAGTTGAGAGAAAGGAGGAATAAGACTTCCCGTTTCGTTTTTGATCCGATCCTCCGATCCGTTATCGAATTATCTATCATCGCCTTACAATCGTTGGGTTCACGCAATTTCTTTGGAAATAACATTAACACAAATTGACTATTGGATGGAATACATGTGCTTGCATATAACGGATGACCAAACGGAACTGAATTCACATACAAGGTTGATTAAAACTTCTCTATATCCATATAGGATGTAGCAAATAAAAGTACCAACTAACTTTTTTCAAATCATAAGAATTTTTGCGTAGAGTAACAATTTTCATGTCCTTTTTTCCAAACTAAATAATTTTTTAGTGGAACGTGTATATGACTTTGAAAAGAAGGGATTCTATGCAAACTAGAGCACGTAAATGTATTGCTACGTTGTTGAAGCTCATTAGTATATTACAAAAAAGATGTTACACCTCGTTTTCTATATTACCATTCAAGAGACTGCTACACATAACCACTAAAACTAATAAATCCTAAAGGTGATGACCTTAAGATAAGATATAGTTGTACTTCTACCCAAGTAAGTTAGAGTAGAAAGAAGAAAACTCTCTATATTATATATAGACGTGGTATTGTATCATCGGATCTATGACGTCGTATCGAGCCAGAGCAATTTAGAGCATTAAACATTTTAAGCCTTCACATCTGATAATAGATACATTAGCCTTGAAGATCATTCTCAGTATTTTTGGAGGAGGTATTGATAATAAGATAATTGAAAAGCATAGACAAAAACCTTTCTGGGCAAGTACATATCAGCGAATCTTCCTAGCGAAGAGATGAACGAAAATGCTTACAACGCGGTAATAAGCAAATAAAAAACTTTCAAGGAAAAGCAGAAAATGGTATAAAAATGATTTAAAAACCACGTTGGAGCTTGCGCTGGAAAATTCGATGTTGGTAACAACAGCTCATTAACGCTAAACTTCTGTTCTAGCGCCTTTCAGGGAGAATACTCGCCAACATGAAGTATATGAAAGAGCCTACAAAATAATGTTACATAGAGATTCAGTTTCTCGCGTTATCCATTCAAAGCCTTTTTGATATAGAGCCCGGACAATCAAAAATCAAATGTATCGAAGAGACCTATATACTTGACAAGGAAAGAGCACAGAAACTTTTTACTAGACCGGTACCTTTCTCTCGGATCGGTTTTTCTTTTAACAACCTTTTTTATTTCTGTTACAAGTTTAGGTTCAGATATATCATATGGCGTTGATTTTAGAATCGTTTCTTCTAGAGTTGTTAAAGATTCGGTACATATTTTTTCGACTACTTCGCTCCATATTATTATCAAAGTAATGTGTTATATTTATTTCATATAAAACTAGCTCTGTAGATTTTCTGTATCCGCCTTTATATTTGTAGTTAAATTTGATTCTGTAGTGGAAATTTCACTAACAATTGTTTCTGTAGTCTTTACTCATGTTAAAAATTTCAAATTGTCTCTAATTTCACTGCCTCTTTCATTGAAAATTCATATTTTTAAGGAAACCGATAGTAATATGATATGACTTGAAATTTTGGAGTTTTTCTTTGTTCACGTATTATGGCTTAGTAGTCACTTCTGTTTTATTAATTTCCAACATTCTAGTTTCTGAGGAAATTAATTTGTTAGCGATTTCCCACTACATTAATAAAATTCCAGTTTCGTGACTGAAACGTCCTCTATCTGTCTAAAGTAAATTTAGTAAATTTGTGGTGGTACAATTCTTTCTATTCTATTAATTCTGTTCCCCCAATAAATTTGCTTAAAACACACGGGTATTGTTAAAGATGACTATAATTTTATGACCATGTTAAGATATAAGAAAAACTTACCAGCGAAATCATAAGGTAAAAAACATTCGACATTATATACCCTCCAAAAATTAACTGTTTTGTGTGTGTTCATATAGACAAGAAAAACAAAATTTTCCAATATATTTAAGCTAGAGCTAAGTTTACATTTCGTTTTTTATTAGAAAGCGGTGAGTTGTTATCAGCTAAATCAGCTAAATTTTGATACAGTTTACATAGTTTGATCTGAGGTACCTTTTAATTTTTACAAATACACCGAAACAATTTATTATAAATAATAATTAAATTATTAAATAATTTTTCTACCTTAATGAGTTTTCAGTGTGATTTCTATTAAAATCAACATAAATGAATATTAACGAATTTAAACGTATATTACGAATTTGTGGTACCGTATTATGGCCAGAGGCTGGAGGAAGCACAAGTCTCGTATGTTTTACAAACAAGTTATACTGGCATTTCAGCTATTGATGTAAAACTTAACGGGAAAATACATTATGGATAATACGTTTCATATCTCACTAATCCGCCTGAAGGAGGTCATTGAATTCAGTAGGAAGTAGATTTTGTAAGCATCCCATGATATTTTCGAAAATAAAAATCGTTTAGCTGCTTCATTACGTTTTCCTTCTCTCTATAATCATTTCATAATCCGGGTTTGTCGAAGGTTTGAACTTATGTAATCAAATTAACAATTACTGTTGTTAACAATACAATCTTGCTGAATTTCTTGGTAAGTATAATAGTACTTCATGGAATAAGTTTCCAAATCATTAGAAAAATAAGATTTACAGTTATTATATAATGTATAGCGATAAGTACACTTCTCTAAACCATTTCCACTTGACTTACTAGTAAAAATCATGTTTTTGTTCAATGTTTTAATTAGATTTGCATGTAGCTGACAGGTTTGTTTTAAATAATAAATATTGCTGACAATGTTTACGACAAGACACTCAGTTTCTGAATTTTCCCTTTTTTATCTATTCAAAATGACATTCCATAGAGCGGTAAAAAACATCTATTATTAATTTTTGTCAACACGATAATTATAATTAATAGAAACATTATTATAGTTATTAACAATTACAGGTGGAGTTTCTTTACTCGTGGTAGTTTAATATTGTTAACAATTTGTATGGTACAATTATTCTTGTTAAGTAATTTTTGGCAACTACGTTTGCTTTCCACCCTACTCACAGATGTGATGTCACCACCTCCACTCAGACAAATTTTCGCCTATGAATGCCTATAGCATGCAACTGATTTATGCCAACTTGTTGTATGTAAACAAAAGTTTAATGTGGCAAGAAATAATCAAAGTTAAAGTTATTTTCTACAAATTTCCTGAAATCCTAGATCTACACCTAAATGACTATAAGAGATCCGTTGTAATCATCTATATTTCCAATTATGATGGAATATGTTAAACAAGTTCTTGTGGTGTAAAAGTCTTGGCTTTTAGAAACACGACTCCCAGAGTTGCAGAGTACATATTCTATTTAATGTGCACACATACCGTCTGATCATTATTTATAAAAAAGACTCATATTAGAGGATGGTCCCAGAAGTAACTGGCCTGACCTAGAGATGGCTCTAGTTTCTTGAAAAATGCCACTGTATTAGAAAGTATCTACAAAATCTATCCAGTATATGTTTCAAGTATGAAGATGTCAAGGTGTTTAGTATTTGTTTGGAAGCTATCGATAATGAACGTTTTCTAAGGAATTTGTAAACATGGAAAAATTGGTCATCGCTATGTGATACAATACTTTGATTTGAAAGGCATTAGTCCAACCAATATAAAAGCTGAACTAGATTCTACTCTGGGTGAGACTGCTCCTTCCTTATCAACAGTAAAATATTGGATAGCAGATTTAAACGAGGCCTGTGAAGACCAGTATCGCAGTGGTCGACCAAATGAGGTGACGACTTCAGAAATGTTGAGGAAAATCCACAAAGCAGTACTGGATCATCGTCGACTGTGTACAGTGGTACATCGCATACTAACTGAAAATTTGCACATGAGAAAGCTGTGGGCAAGATGTGTGCCGCGTTTGCCCACAATGGAACAGAAACAGCATCGTGAAGATGTTTCCATCGAGTGTTTAGCAATGTTTTACAGAAATAAAGCCGAATTTTTGCGCCGTTTTATAACCATGGATGAAACGTGGGTCCATGGGTCCGTGGGTCCACATCCAAAATCAAAGAACAATCAAAATAATGGACTGAAAAGGGAGAACCAGCTCCAATGAAGGCAAAGTCCGTTTCATCTGTAAACAAGGTCATGACGTCGGTTTTTTGGAATGCATGTGCGATAATTTTCATTGACCATCTTGAAAAAGGACTAACTATCAACGGCGAACTTATTGCAATGTTTGAGTGAGACAATCAAGTAAAAACAGCCGCATTGGGCTAAGAAGAAAGTGTTGTTTTATCAAAACAATGCACCAGCTCACATATCCTCTATTGCAATGGCCAAAATTGATGAACTCTAATTTGAATTGCTACCTTATGCACCCTAATCGTCAGATTTAGCCCCCTCGGATTATTTTCTGTTCCCAGACAGATTTTTCAACAATGAAGAGGTGATGTCGATATTTAATGGCTATTTTGAGGAACTTGACGATTGTTATTATAAAAAAAGAATCGAACTTATTGAACATTGTTGGGGAAAGTGTATGGAGCTGAAAACAAATTATATTTTCTTTGTTGGGCGATGTACTTCTGTGACCATTCTCATATATTTTACCGAGACTGGCCTCATGCAACAGATTTTTGAGCACCAATAGGTAAAGGATGGCAGCTTTTAGTAACTCATGTAAAAACTACTCTTGTATTTTCTTAATGATATGTGTATGTGAAAAAACAAGGACATTGGCTTGACTTCGTCTTGTAACGTGTCAAAAATCACTGTATTATTGTAACTCTGTGAACCGCTTCTGCCAATAATCGAAAACAAACCAAATATTTTATTCAATACAAATAATGGGTCGGCTTCTTTGATCTGAATACGTAAACGAGTAAAATTCACTTCTTTTGTCTTAAGAAAAGGAATTATAAGGGCGTCTTTGATATTTGGTAATTGCGATAGGAATATTTAAATATTTGTTGCAAAAAAGAATTGACCGGAACGCGGCCGTGACAGTGTCAACTGTTACTGTCATCATAAATTTCATGGTGTAATGACTACGTCGTCATTCTATATCTTGTAACAAACAATGAGCATCTATTGTCTAATGATTATCATACCTATCATTACTAGTAGACAGATTTACAACCTTTAATGTTAGTTAATTCTTGTTGTTGATAGACTTCCTTGGTGTGCTTATTTCTTTGGGGCTCGTTAGATTATGTCGAGCCTTAGAGTTTATTCTTCTAGATTGTTTTTTGTGAGTTATTTTACTGGAAATAGAAGCGATGTGGCTGGAAATTCTCCTTGTATGTAGAAGGATTTTTCTAGAGAATAATTCAATTTTATAGCATTATTCGACATGAATATGAGAGTAAAACATTTTTGCGTACCGAGAATATATAATGTTTGTAGTTCTCATACAAAATATTAACGAAAGCAAACAATTTAAACGACATTTCTTTTCAAATAGAGAAAATTTTGATATGTTTAAATAATGCTGAGTCAACAATGATATTTTTCTTTAGAAGTTTAACCAAAACATTTTAATTGTTTCCGGCTTACAAAACGGTTAAAAATTCTTGTTGGATAGTTTTGTCGAATATTTTGATAAGGAACTAAAAAATGTTACATCTTAACTGTAAATAACAAACATTATTATGAATTGATAATAAGTTATGTATTTGCATAAATTTTAATACATAAATTAAATATGGATATTTTTTCAAAGCAAAAACAAACTATTCAATTTTGTTTAATACAAATGTAACAAATTAACAACTTAAAAAAGTGTTTCATCACTATAAAAAATGAAAAATCTGGGTGTGGAAAGTGGCAACAAGGCGTACAAAATTTAGTATTTAACACTAAAATTATTACCTTGAAATATTATAAGATGGGGGTCGTAATCGCTTAATGCTGATCATAAGCTCGCTCAAACGAAAAAAAACTTTTTTCCATCCATTAAGATCAGGATCACACTATTTTGGATTTCCAAAGGTGAAATCTTCAATTGCTTAGATTATGCTGATTTGGTAACATGTTTACATAGCGAAAAGTTTTATTTTATCGCTGCAACACGGCAATTTGAGCGCTATTGTTGTAGAAACTGCGTTGAGATGTATTTCCTTATTTGCCATTAGAACGATTTGAGACAAATGAAGAATTGGTGACAGAGATCATCGTGAATTCCGTGGAACTTTTAGAAGATATTTTTGTGGATGTTTCGCAAAATCTGGAAACTCTTGTGCTAAGGGCTGAGTGGAAATCATGTTGAAAAATTAAATATTTTAACAATAAAATTCTTTGTTGTAAGTTGTAAAATCTGAAATGCGGATTTGAAACCGAAGTTGCCTGCATACATGGCGGACTATGAAGATATTAAAAAGAACACAAGTGACAACAGAGAACATTAATAATCGACAACAACAGTTTTTGTTGTTAAATTGTTGCTTGATACTGTTATTAGTTATTGTTTTTTGTTCTATATTTGATAAGATTTTATCGACAACATTTCCGCATATGACGTTTTCATTGGTTATTTATGTAGTTGGAGAATCACTTATTGCATTTAAAAAAATGTTATACATGGTGCATTATTTAATACGAATCCCTACATTGATTTTTCCAAAGCCGGTCCTGTAATTCCCATACAGAGCTAATACCAGTCGAATGCTTGATAGTAGGTACAGCATCGTGAAAAAATTTAAAAAATCAAATTAACCCTGTAAATTAATAAAGAAGAGGAGTTGACAGTTTTTAGTAGCCACATGAGGGACTATACATTTGGCGGAAGTATGTAAAATTTCTCATGACTCACCCTGTACAACTTAGTAAATTGCTTCATATATAAATCCGTATGTAAGCGATTCACAGCAATAATATCCGGTGAAGAAAATTGTCGATATCATTATTTCTCTTTTTATTCGCGTGGGTAATTTCTTATTCGTTTTGTTAGCATTTAAAAAATATTTTTAATAATGTTTTTTTTCCTTTGGTACATAGCGTGTTCGTAACGTCTTCGTCTTTATCTTTTTATTTTTTTTTTAGTGGTTCGGTGCTCGGTACATCCGGTTGTAACTGCGTGGTAGTCCGGTTTGGGAGGCCTGAGAGGCCGTCGTGCAAGGTCAGCGACTGATCTCCAGCATCCAACTAAGTCATGTCAACTATGTTGTCATATTTATTCAGTTTCCTAAATTCACACACTAACTTGATTTTTACGGAAACGACGTTACTCCACTATAATTAAAATATGTAGATATTGAAAATTTTGTTATTTGAAAGACGTTCATATTAGCATAGATTATCGTCTAAATAAGAAATGAACAAATAGACTTCTATATATGAATAGTCAAAGATGGCATCCACTAGAAGAAAATCCAACAACCAACATTCTAATGAAACAATTAAGGTAAGCGCTAAACAATGAGAAATTGAAATAAGTTAAGTCTTATTTCATGTAAATGCTATTCAATCTGGAAAAATGTCAGCATTGTGAATCTGTAATATATAAATAATTTTATATTTGCTCCAAAAAATGGAAAATTCAATAAAACTTCATACTAAAACATGACTTAAATAAAAAGAAAATAGATAAAAGAAAAATAAGGGGAAAGTAATTTTTTAAAAAGCTAAATGTCATATGGTGCTAAATTTGGCGAGAAAAACTAAAATTGACAGACAACTGTCAAAAACTTGTCTTGAGCATTGAGGATTGTTATGATGACGAAGAAAGACCAATTTTCATGTCTTCATTCGCACAACATTTCAATAGAGTCTTGTAGAAATCAGAGTTTAAAGAGATTTCCTTGAAATGAATTATGACTGCACTCTAGTCTCAAAGTAGAAGACTTTTTGGCGCAATTTTTATTGAGAGGATTCAAATTTTATCCCGCAGTTAAGTTGTTATGTTCAATAGCAATTTTGATAAAAAATGAATGAATATTTTTCATTTTCTGCCAAATTAGAACAGATTTTCTTTTTGTTTTCGTTAGTCAAAAGTCTCCAAACAAATTTGGAACTCACTATTTTCATTTACAAATCATGTGTTGAAATGATATGCGTAGACGCGTACTAGATTTTAAGTTATTAATTCTAGAGCTAATCGCACTTTTAAACCAACAGATTTGTCTACTTTTCGTATATTTTTATCTGCATCAAAGGTTGTGGTGGGGCCTTATCTTAACTAACCCATTTCTACTTTTAAATTGTTCATACAAGTAAACTTTTACTACATGGTCATGACAGTTATATTTTCACATTCGTAAGCTTTTTTGCAATTTCTCATATGTAATGTTAATCAGTTATTTAAGATCTATATTTCACCACTGCAAAATCGATCTCACTAAAACTAATAAAGTAACAGACATGTCGCTATTTGTCTCAACACTTGAAGCTATGAAATTTATTTGTAAGAACAGATGCAGGGTTGGCAATTGCTACTATAAATTTCTTTTTTATTACACCTCGTAGAAACCAATTTATTTCTTCATTTATCATTACAAGCTGGATAAAAATAGATTAATTTAAATAAAAATTCAATTTTCAACAAAAATTAATATTATATAACATTCGGTTGACTAGAAATGTTAATTTACTTCTAAATCTAAATATTTACAATAATAAAACAATCAAAAAGGATTTTGAAACACTGTATCATCAACATTTAAAAACTAAAAAGCCAGAACTGATGAAAGGAAGAATGTGATGAAATTTGGTAATCCTTCATCATCGTTAACCACTAAGTAAGAAAACCATAAGAAATAAATAAAAATGGATGAATTTTACGAATTTGAGGTAGTTGACGTGTCTTCATGATTTAACACTAATATAATTACTAAGGAAAACTATGGAACTGCTTTTCCATACTAGATACTATCTAATTGATTATTAATCAAAAACTGAGATTATATGATCAGTACTTCAGTTTTTATTCTCTGTTTTTTAATGACATCAATGTATTTTAAATCAACACATTGCGTTAGAAAATTCAATGCTTTTCTATTCCAGCAGGGCCGGATTAAGATTTATAAGGCCCGGGGCTGAAGTAATGACGGGGCCCCCTTAATGAATTCGGAAACCCGGAAAAATTCACAAAATAATATCAATACGTTAGATTTGTGGTATCAACACATCAAAAAATATAGAATGATTTCCAAATGATGGGGCCCTATTGGACCTGAGGCCCGGGGCTATAGCCCCCCCAAGCCCCTGGCTTAATCCGGCACTGTATTCCAGTCATCTGACACTTCAATTTTCTTTTACTAAGTGTGAGAACTATTTCTATTTTAATCTTATATTGTCCACTAATTACTGCTGATGTAAAATATCGTTTAAATAACTTGTATGTGCATACAGTAGATATAAAAATATTTTAAGAACAATTTCCGACAGAAACGAATCGGTTATGTCTGATGAGAGTTGTATAAAAACTTTTTGAGTCAGCTCTGTAGATTTAAATGTTTATATGATATTATTATGTATGTAAATAGATTTAAAAAAAATCTTGGCAACAGTGTAGGATGGTTCCTGGTATTTTACCTCTTTCCCCCGCCTTTCCTTCCTTCCTCCTAAAGCCATTGGCAGGCAACCACATTCCAAAGACTCACCGAGTTGCCAAGTTTTTTCTGTTATTTGGCAGTTTCAAATTATACGATTCTTGTCTGGATATACATGAAACTATTTTGATTTTAAATTCGAAGTGGGTGTCGGTTGGTACAAATCAATGTACGAGACGTCGTATTTATTTATACATTACATTAGCAATTGTATACCAGGTGTATCTATAAGAATTGCTCTCTGCCGACCTTATATGTTAGAAAAATTTTGAATAAGAATAGGCGTTGGAAAAAAATAAATTATTTTTTAATTTGTATGTCTGCCGCTATAGGCAGAATGTGAACTTGTTTCCCATAGTAATTTTTGAAAATTGATTCATCGATCGTTTTCAAATAATTTGTAAAATCTGTTTATCTGATTATTAAGTTCTATTCTAAATTATATATCAACAATTATTAATTTGATAGATAATGTTTAAAGGGTTTAGTTTCCTAGATAAAAAAACATGTAATGCATCCGACTCGGTATAAAACATCCTGTACAATTTTGATGTCTAAAAATTATATTGTTTCTTTATTACACTTTTATTGCGGATATAATATTTGAAGAAGATGGTCACCTTGATAAAATAACGGTAGTTTCATCATATCATCTCCTCTAGGACAAAATCTTAATTATACAAACTCTATTCATTTTTGGAGCAAAAGAACAATTCGTATAACACTGTATCCCAAATAGGAAATAAAACAACTAATTAATATAACGAGTGCAGCTGCCTCCTTAACTATTTATATCTTGATAAGTAACAATAATAATAGCATTTATAGGCTAAAAGTAGCACCTTTACACCAAATTACGCCATAGGCATATAACGAGCAATGAAGCCAATAGAACCAATTGTGGAGATCACAAAGGTTAGTTGAGTTAAAGAATGCCTCAATAATAAAAGTGGCGTCGTTTGTTTAGTTTCGACTTGGTGTTGTTCGATTTAAATGCCCTCTTTTATTAATAACAAACAACAACAACAAGAGAGAGGAAAAAGAACATGGAAGTTAATTTAAAACTGGTAGTGTGTGCTCAACCGACAACAAGAAAAAATTTTTATGTCATACATTATTTTCATTAATAAACAATATGGAGTTTTCACCTATTTTGTTGCTAGTTACAGTTAATTCATATGCGATTGTTGCTGTCAATGAAATGGTAGCAGAGATTTCAAATATACTTTACGTTTTTTTCAATTCGGAAAAACTCAGAAACAGTAATAGGCCAGAGTCAGTACAGGTGTGCGCTATGATTTACTATGATGAGTGAGCTATAACTCGTAAGAATTTTTGACATAAAAATGCGCCAACTCGGGAAGGAGATATTTTAGGTAAACGAAAAGGTAGTCCGAATACATAATACAACTCGTGACATTTTCATTAAGAGTATTACCTGGATTGTAATACCACTCCACTATGTAAAGCTGTAAAATCCAAAAATGAAAACCATAGATTTCTCCTTCTTTAGCCTAGGTTCGGTTGAGTTACATAACCTAAATTCACAAGTTTATAAATAATACAGGTCTTTCAAAAACTGACCAGGGAGAATTATTTTTATTAGACAATGATTTAACTAATAACATATTAAAATTGATTGACAAATTGATTTGTTAAAAAAACTCAACAATTTTTTTACATAGTTGGAACTTTTAAATACTGTCTAAAGTACTTTTTCCAGTTATTCACCATACATGGCGCTCACAATGAACATTGCCTTCTATCGATTAAATTTCAATAATGTACATAAGTAAAATCCCGAGCTACATAATCTTCCGTCACGAGTTGTCTAATCTTCATGACAACCGCGATCACGAATTGGAACATTGTAGCAGACGTTAAAATTTGATGGCGGGTATTAAAATCTCGAGATGGCGATGATTTCAATGTAATTTTAAGTGAACAACGAAGTCTTCAACGGTTGCAACGCGCATTTGGTGATGGATGTCCTTAACAAGTAACTAAGTTTCGCTAGTATATAGAATTTAGAAAAGAAAGGCTATCGTTTGGTGATGAGGCATGTGCTGGTAAGACATGTTCTTCAGTTACAGAATTCAATTATGTATGGTCAATTATTTGTGAAAAAAATTGTTACTTGTAAGTTATTACATACGTTTAACGATTTCCAAAAGGCAGACCGAATAAGAATCTCAGTGGAAATCGTAATAGGTGGCGAAATATTTTATATTTTTAAATGCCAGGATAGTCGCGTGTAGATTCATAAAGACTAACCAACATTATCAATAGTGAAAAAGCATTTATATTACTATATTTAAAGATATCTCTCTTAAATTAGTTTAAGCATACTATTTATAGTATCAGACAAAGAAGTTTAGCAGATAAACAATCAATATACTCTTTGAATTACTCCAAATTGGTAGGCATGTTGACGCAGGATTTACACATAGAAAATTTTAAGGAGTCAGCTAAGCAGCCTCTTTCGAACTTGTACTCTTGTAAAAGTTTCATCTTAATTGGTCGCATTATTATAAAATGTTGTTTTGAAACACGCAAATATGAAAATACTAATAAATCGTAAACAAACCAGTTTCTGTTACTGTAGCTGAGTAATATCACTTTAAATTTCTTAAGCTTTATCTGCGTAATTTCCACATATCGTGTTCTAATAGCGTATGTGAGTATATTCTTCTTATTTCTTATTACGCAATTAATAAAGACAAAACCCCTCATTTCATCATAATATTGAGAAGTTACGGAATTTCCTTTGAATAACTGATAGATGACGAGAACAGTGTATTTCTTGTTTTAAGTGGAAGAGAGGAAATAATTCGAATTCTGTGAATGTATAATCAATATTTTCAATCTCACAATTTCCAAACAATGATAGATTGTACAACAATTGTGACAAATTACTTATTTCTCATAAGGTTTGTTTATGTGAAGGGAGAAATAGGTTTTTTTCTCACGTGTCGTACACTCTACTTTTTCTACGGATGCGTTGTTTTTATATGTCCAAAACAAGGTACAGAATTAAAATTTAAATTGTAAGTAACAGTCATTTCAAGAATTTTGGGAACTAATTTTTGATCGGTCGCTTTACTTCAACACATTTAACATTAGTCGAGGTTGAAGTTAGTGGCACTAGTGGAAGAATTTCTACTACTCTTCTATTGTCCGAAAAAGGTGCTTTCTAGCTTTTTTCGTTACAGTACACACAAAATAAAATATGATTGTGGGATATAAGTGAAGAAGAATATAAAAATAAAAGATTTCAGCTGGTATAATGTCCATCTTCATGTTCGAGACTTGATATAAAGATCTGCTTTATATTTTACCATGGTGCCAAATTTATTCATACCCACGGTGCTTTGTATAACGTGTCTGAGTGTCCATGCATAGTCGAAACTGATATTGTGAAATTCCTAGAATCTTTGGTTTTAGTATCAGATCATTTTATCAAAACAGTGGAATTGAAATCTTCCATGTAATCAATTTTCAAGGTGCGTCATTCAACTTTCCTCAATTTTGACATATTAACTTGGTTTCTGATAATTATAGTAGTTCTTAGTATCAAATACAGGAATCATAATGTCTCGTTAAAGCCTCAAAATGAACCAACAAAGTATTTTCAGAAGAATAATTCATTTTAATGCATTCATTCATCCATTAAGTTCGTGTGAGCGATTTCGTGTTTTTATCTTGGACGTTCTTGGTAGGAAATTATCACAAACATCTGACGCTTTTCAACAATATCCGGAGGTTAATTTTGAAACTTTTACCATTATAATTAATATTTCAAAAAATCTAGTATAAGAAACAGTAATAAAACTATTCCCGCTTGGAAAGTTGATAGCAATAATGATTGTGCAGTGTTTTGGTTGTGTAACTATAGAAACTACAGCAAATATCATTGTCTAACTAGATATTGAGTGCTAATCGTTGGCTTAGCGTCGTCTACATGGAAAACGTTTCGTATCCATTTGACATGTAACAATTCATGTTTGACTTGGGTTGTCATAATAACAGTGGAAAATTATTTCTCATTGTAACATATTTTTGACTGTGTGAGAGACTTTTCGTTTCCTTGGAAGCTTGAAACATATGCTGTATAGATTGTGTACTTTTTAATACAGTAGTATTTTTCAAGCAACTACTGCCATCTCTAGGTCAGGCTTAGGTACTTCTGGGACAGTTATCGTATATATTACATCGGGGTTACTTGGCAGTTTAGATAATAAGATAATTACGGAACTTTGGTATATAATAGATACAGTAAAATTTACCTGTTAATGTGTTTAACAAAAATAAAAAAAAGTAAGATTTTGAAAAAGATATTAGTGCGTTTTATCTAACAGTGTTTCCTGTTCCTCGTTTTTTACATTACCACTCTTATTAAAAAACTTAGACATTTGAAATTGAACGGTATCTAAAATGCTAATTTTTTAAATAATTTAACCTTGGTCTTGGTCTTGAAGAATATTGCTAAAAAAGAGTCAATAGATGTTTGGTTCTGTCGGCAGTAATTGATATTTAAAAAGAGGAGGAAGTAAATGTTGCACATGTATAGACACATTTATTCTATTTGAAGATTCGAGGCCATTAAAAATTTTATCTTTCAACGATTTGTATAATATATTATTCCAGGAGTTTTATTCAAGGACAGCATGTTTTTTTAACAGCATGTATTTTTCGCAAAATTAACAAATCATTACCATAACATCGAAACATATATATATATATATATATATATATATATATATATATATATATATATATATATATATATATATATATATGTATGCGTGTGTGTGTTTTTTTAATTAATACCAATTCCCTCAATCAACCGCTATCTATGAAAAATTGTGGTAACTAACTTTGAAGCATTTACATAAGTAACGTGTAGCTTTCACTATGTAGATACTCGGTACATAAATCAGAAAACAATTAATTATTAACTTATCTGAAACCACCCTGTTTTCATCTATTTTTACAAAAACGTAAAGGAGGCATTTTCAGAACAGCGTACAAAAATTTTTTTCCGATTTCCGATTTTTTTTCCGTGCGCTAAATAAAAAAATACAATTGAGATTAATTATAAAGAAAACAATTATCTATTTACAGTTTTCTGAAAACAACATCATTAGTGTATTTAGAAATCGTTAGTATTAATAGTAACAATCATTGTACAATTTCTATTATTGCAAAAGTCCTTTCGGTATTTCATTCTTTAGAACTGAAGATGTTGAAGCAGATGGTTCACAGTTGTTTTGATTTTCCTCATGGAATGTCGCAGAGTTTGTATTTGCAAGTGAGAATAGTAAATTAATTTTCTAAGTATCCTTCTTCTAAATCGAACGAACGCCATCATCGCCGCTTTTCCCCTACATGGTTGCCGAAGAACGACTTAGCTTATGCCCGGTATATTCTTCGGGATTTTTCAGTTTCAGGCATTTTGCAACCAGTGTAACATTTACAATTTCGGAATGCAACAAATCATCTTCTGTTGTTCATATTTTTAGGCCGTAAATCTGCATATTTACAGTAAAATGTACAGAGCTCAAATGTACATAAAACACAATAATGAAGCGTCTATTACCTTCCACATCGTCTAAACTAAATCGTATTAAATCATCTTTACGACATGTGACAAAGATCTCAAACACTTTTGCCAGTAGATATTGTTCATCTGAAGCTTCGCATAAAATGTGGTTAGTTGTTCTGCCGTTAGTACTCTGGACTTTTTTGATATACAGCCCACAGTCTGACATTTTAGAAAAACAATAATTTTTAGATATATTGTCAGCAATTTCTTTTATAGCTAAACAACTCTTTGGGATTGAGAACCGACTCCATAACGTCAAAGATTACATATTCTTTGCTTGTTCGATAAAATCATCATTTACATTTTTAACTTTTTTGAGAACTCTTCATTCCATAAAAAGTTTGTACTCGTGTTCACATCTTGACCTGGATTTTTATGGTAACAAATCAGCACTGGCTTGTGCTTCTAGCTCTAATATGTTTTCAAGAACATCTGGAATTTGTTTCATTTTTCAAAACCATCATAAAATTAAACTGATAAAAAATAAAACAATGCTGATAATAAAGATATTGTTGTCATGGAAATGTTAATTATGTTTGGTACTATTACGATGTATTATAATTACTTTGAAAATGTTTTGCTCCAGTAGAAATCCTATGAAATCAATTATTTGGAGTTATCTGTCTAATGACGAGAATAATTGCACCTTTAAATAAATTGTTTATGCTCTGTAATTTTTCTATGCTCAAAAATCTACGGCATCGATCTGTTTCCAAGAACAAGCTTTCGAAATTTATAACATTTCGAACAATTATCAATGTTCTTGGATTATTACTACTGAAAACAAAATGTTATTAATTCATTCTTATCCTTTTTGTATTGTTTTCAAATAAGTATAGTTCATTAATCGTCCAGAAATAGAATTTTCCAGACTCCTAATGAAATGTTACAGGCCACAGCATTTGGGAGTTAAATTGCTCCGCTTGTGAAACAGTTGGTGTGTTGGTAGGTAGTGAAAGTTTCTAGACGATTTAGGACGATTGAACTGGGAAAGCACTTAAAAAATTGATTTCGTATGGAAATGCGGGTGATCAATGAATCGATTTTTATGGACAAAAAATGTGTCCGCATATGACAAAGTCAAATCGTGAAAGTTAATGGTAAAGAAATAATAAGCAGACAACATGTATTGAGATCGCGTCATTCTTTTAAATTACGCAGACAGGATTTCAAAATCGGCAGAAAACGGTCAGCCAAGTTCTGCGAATAGCAATAATGAAACCGGCATGATTCAAAGAAATGATTCACATTGATCTGCGTGAAATATTATCAGAGCTGTAGCTAAACTATAGTGTCTCGTAGTATATCGTTTTTGATTTGTTATATTTTCGCTAAGTTTGACGTTAACCAATAAGCACAAAGCCGGACTAATAATATACACTTTCAAATTTATTCAGCACTCCATCTATCGACACAAACAGCTCTGTACGTTGAGTGAAGGTTAGTTTATTCCAAGACGAGTTTAACAAGTTTAACAATATTTGACTAATATATATTTTGATAAGACTTAAAATCAGTCGAAACGTTAATCTTTATCTTTCTTTTAAAAGATTATTTAGAAAAACCTAACATCAAGAACATTTAGAAACATAAACATATCAAAAGGTTTAAGAAATAAGAAATTAAAGAAATATGTACCTTTAACTTGACATAATTTAATTTTTTTTATATTATCAATACTTACATTTGAAGTCAAGTGTTTGAACTTTCAATTACCGCTTATTACCAATATAGCAGTGCACTGACGACAGGAAGTTTGTAAACCCCATTGACTAAATAAACTTGGATAATATTTAGAAAGTGATGAGCACCAAATTCTCTTTTTGTTAATAAATAGTTTTTCATTCGACTTGTATATTTATCACTCTTGCTATAATTTCATTACCAACTCCTACACAATGAGATTTAAGACCGATTCATAAACTTGACTTTCCGTTTGCCGTTGCCGTTTGCAGGTGACGTTTGTCATTTGTCATTCGTAGTCAATTCTACAGCCAACTGACGTTGCTGCCGTTAACCTAAAATTTTTTTTATTTTTTTTGATGTGTGTATTGCTTTTTATTGTCGTGATATTTTTGAGTTTTAATTTGTTATCCGGTATTTATGGACGATATTAAGGAAAGTAACGAATAGTTTTGTTTTATTGGGACAAATGGCCCTTTTCTATTGCTACAAACAGCCGACAGGAAAAGATAAAATTCGTTTATGTTGAAAGTCACCGAAGGCAGATCGATGGGCAAACTGCGATGTCAAACAGCAATGCATTTCGTAACAGCAAACATCAACGGCAACGGTAAATGAAAAGTCAAGTTTATGAATCGGCTATTATTCCAAAATAACCGATAATAAATTTTATTAGGTCCATTCTCAACAAAATTTAGACTATTTTTTAATACGAAAAACAGTGAAAGTGTGTCCGTATGAAATCGTATAGTCGGACGGATACTCACTATCTTTGAAACTATCTTTAACCTTTTGGCATTGTTCATACATTCCTTTTATTAAGAGAATATTAGTGGGTTTCTATTTATAGAGTACAATGTAACGAGTTAAGTCAGGAAGTGTTTTATACAAAAGATTACATGTTTGGTTATGGGCTCCTACAGTGCATTCAAAAAATTATATATCGAATTAAACTTTTAACAGAGAAAGTCCGTATTAGAGAATATTTTCATCACAACTAGGATCCGTTGATTAGTAATTAACAGCGATTTTTATTATACAATAAGAGGTATAATGTAACAGTTTATAACTAATTTGATAGGGCGTGTGAAGTTTTACATAACTGTCACATTTTTATTACAAGATAATAAAATGTAACAAAGATATGAAGAACACACGTCGACACCGCTTTCTGAAACAATCTTGTAGCATAGCAGGGCATTTGTTGTGTTTATATCTGGAATAAGATCTTGATCAGTTTAGTTCGAGTTTCTCTACAAAGAGGCGTTGAAAATTAACGTTTTTGTGAAATGTGAAATCATGATTTTAGACAAGGCTTAAAACAAGCGGAATGTCATAAATCTATTCAATTCGTCTGCAAAAAGAAAGGACAGTATTAGAGGATGAACCTTCCCGTGGTAGACATGTGGATTGAAAAGTTTGAAAACGGATGTGGTAAAAATGTTTTTAACAGAAATCGTTATTGTATCACTACGAACCAAAAAGCAGCCGAAGTCTTGGCGCTTTCAAGAGAACAAATCGACGTTCTTCTCGAAGAGTGATTGCACTGAAAAATCAACGAACAGTGATTGCTAACTTGTGTAGGTATCATGATTTCTCGATGGAATTAAAAAATAGTGACCAAAAGCAGTTGCATGTACTTGCAGTTTGACTGGTATCACGACAATGTTCCTAATCACACTGCTGCAAGAACTAGAATTTTTTCGAGGTTGTATTTCATTTCACGAAGAAAAGTTTATGTGATTAACTATTCAATACAATAAAGTTGATAAGAAGCTTTGAATAAATAGTTTAAATGAATAAACATGTTTCTAGATTTTAAGGAAAATGATATCTAAGGAGCTTAATCACATATTTCAAAATATTGTTAAAATTTTTGAGCATCTCAAAATAACTCTCATAAAAGACAGGAACTTTAACTAATAAAGCACCAAAATATAACAAAATCATCGCAATCAGAAATATTGTATATCTGAACCAAATATATGAAGACTATAAAGGACTGGATGTATACAGTACCGTGTCCGCAGAATACGCCGGAATTTTGAAAACAAAACAAAGTGAAAATGGAACACCAATTAAAAAAAACGTAATTTGACAAAATGCATTTAAAAGACCGGAATATTCGCTTCATAGAATAGACAAAAGCATTCGATTATGTAAAAGGAGAGGTTAATGCATAACAATAAATGATATAAGAGCTTCCGAAACTAAAACAAAAGGAATGCAAATCCTAGGAAAATACACATAATGAATACCATATTAAGAGTAAAACAGAGATGTATCTTGAAGTATTGGTAATAAATAAAGCAATTGAGGAAGCAGAGAAAAAGTTGAGACATATAGAACGGAAAATAGAAAAGGTAATAATGTCAGAAAACGACAAAGGACTTATAGTGAAAAAATGTGAAAGAACATCTGGAGGTACACTATAAGGCTCTGCAAAATGAGTGAACAAAAACTAAAGAATGTAATGATAGGAAAGAGAAGCATATAATACATAAAGAAGAAAAGGGAAAAGTTGTACAAAATCTTCAAATTTTTGCGTTAAATTAAAGAAGAAGATTACAGCACATAAACAGGAAATGAAAACAGCAGAGTTGTCAAACAAATTAAAATACAAGCAATGTGGTTATATGATTTCAGGAAGACATAAAATTTGCAGTATAAAATCTGGAATTAAGACCAACAGAAAAAAGACAAATGATAACTTAGCCACATGCAATGAAAGAATAGTGAAACTAGTATTTGAAACAAGCGTATACAAGTCCAAAGAAAGACCAATATTAGCATTGCTAGCTGACATGAAGGTGGCAGAAAGAACAGAACAGAACAGAAATGAGTTGAGAAAGAAGAGCACATACAAAACAAATCCACGAAACAACCTATTCTAGTAACGATACAAGCTATAAGAAATAGATTATGATAGATGTCTACAGAACAAACATATTAATTTTGTAAATATATTTGAACTGCTTATTTTGTTATTATTTCGAAGAAATTAATTAAATTAAAGAACTACCCATATTATCCGAACCATTTTCATGTAAAATGTATTATAATAAAGCTCTCATCTCTATAAAACATTCTTAAAGATATATTCCAATTTCCCCGTGGGCAATTTTTTACGTCATTGCGAAACAATATATTATCTGTGACATATATTTTTTAAATAACTCGTGTATTCAACATCCGGGTTTCGAAAATATGTTAATGCTAATAAAATAATCTATTATATTTGCCTCATATTAATTCTCTGATGTACAGAGTCGGTGTTGAAGTAAGTTCATAAAAGCATCACCTACTTAGTAAGCTGGAAATTCTGGAACCTTTGGCGATATTCATACTAAATACACTGCTTACACCACCACTACACCAACACTCACAATTACACTGTCTGACGTACGTTTCGATTACCAAGTAACCGTCTTCAGAGACTGAAAGTAAATAGTTCACCTTCAGTCTCTGAAGACGATAACTTGGTTATCGAAACGCGCGTCAGACAGTATAATTGTGAGTGTTGGTGTAGTGGGGATGTATTCAGTATCACCTCCTTATGTTTAAACGTTAAATTGTGTGAAACTAGGTTAGGAAACATTGATCCGGATTGGTATATTTTCTAGAGACATATTTGTTTATACTCTTTACTCAACTTACATAATTATCTAATTACTTATAATTAATTCATATTCATTTCTAGATATTAATTTATATTCATCGCCGCGAACCGAACTGTCGTTCCTCGTTCATTTTATACATGAAGAGTCTACGGAATACATTTAATAAAACTGGGGTTGCTACTGAAGTTTTGAGATAGGCAAATAAAAACAAATATTTATAATTGGAAATAGTTTTATTGTTTTTCAAAACACTCCCCATTGAGATCAATACACTTTTGCACCAATTATTAAATCATTTTTCCCATTCCGATTAAGGTACCTTCTAAACATGTGATTTAAACTCATCAATCGCTTCTTCAGTTGTAGGAAAAAGTTAACCTCGCCATTTTTTTTTGATCTGCGGGATCAAGAAGAAATCATTGAGTGTCAACCAAGGATGTGACGAGGACGACTTATCAACTCGATGTTTCGACTGTTCAAAAACGTTTTTGTTTTAACTTATCGAGGTGGAGAATCATTCGATTGGTTTTCCCCATTTTCTGGCAAACAAACGCTGGTGTACTATTCAGAATTGATCGTTTTTTCGTTGTATGGAGGGTAGAGGTAAGGAGGACCATCTCATATGGGGGCTTAGTTTAAAAACTGTCCGCTTGTAGACGGTAAATAATAATTCAAATTTTGACCAGAATGGCGTTCCTGTGGGACGAGATATCATATGATCGTTCAGTTCATAGTTGGATAGAGTGAAGTATGCTGTGTTAAAAAATTTTAAATGACTAGAGTCGTTAATTAAATATTGGTATACAAAATCTAAACTATTCACGTAGTACAAAATAATTTTGTAAATATAACCTAGAAAAGCTACTTTGAGATAACGCTGAATGTTAATTAATTATTGTGAATTTCTAGAAAGAAAGTGTCAATTATTATTTCTTTCTTTCTCTGTTCTTATTCTTGAATTTCTAGCGGTTTGTTTAAAATTTACACTCATGCCATAGTAGCGCCTCCCTAACGTAAAATATTTGATGGACACTTTCTGTAGCACAGAGATGGTTCTCCTTATCTCTACCCTCCATATTTCGTTGCTTTAAAGGAACAGTTATTCTGAAAAAAAGTTGCTTCGTGAGTGAACAGCTTTTGTTGGATTTAACTTGTCTTAAATTAAATTAAAAATGCCAAACTTTATGATGATAATATCAGATTTGACATATTCACATCAGTGTTGTCGTTTCTTTCAATTTCTCTTTTCTTTCTTCTCTCTTCTTGTCACATTTCATATTCTTCTTAATATAAATTCTTAGACCTATTTTTTCGCCTTCTTCTATTAATTCTTCCAATATTTCTTTCAAATTTTTATTCTTCACTACTATAACAGTATTATAATGCATATCAATTTATTTTTAATAAAATCCTTTTATATTATTATTGTATTTTTTTATCACGCTTCGGAAATATTTCTTAAAAATAAGGACTACATTAGTGAATATTTTTTTATGATTCTTAAACAAAAAAAATGTTTTATGGGCTAGTCCGATAGTGTTGGATTACGAAATATCAATGATTCAGTCATAAATTTCCAAAGAACCATGCATTATTCATTCTCTGTGTATGTTGATATGCGTGAGATCCAGGAAAGCGTAATCATATCCGATGTGTAGTAGTATAACTACTTATTGGACTTTTTACTATTACTTTACTAGCAGGAAGTTCAATTGCATTTGATGCAATTAATAAATACTGTTTTGTCGGAAGTATACAGTACTCGTTAATACGGAACGGATGGCTACTCTTTACTTCTTTATCTAGATTAAGCTTCATCTCCTGGCTACAATTATAAGTGCTGTACAAACCAGAGACTCTAAACAGTAATCATTTCCTCAAGTTTATTCACGTTAATATAAATCTGAATATTTCATCCACAAATATATCTGAATGTATTTTATGAAAATCAGAAGTAATTCATTTTGCAAATAATTAACAATTTTTAATTGATTCCAAATTCAATATTGTTCATTATGGGAAGAGTTTATATTAATTTGGTGCCATAAAGAATAGGTCATTTGTCGTTCTAAAGCTCTAAAATGAATGAGTGTGCAATTTGTGTACGTTTCTGAGGCGAATTTCAGTAATGATTTGTCGTCGATCATCCTCAGGCAACGAGCATTCCATGTCCAGTGTGTCAGCTTTGTGGTGTGAACAGATGGCATTTTAACAAATAGTAAGGGCGACTATATGATACGGCAATATATACAGCATTAATCTAGGGATAGGGTTCATAACTTTTTGTAAAAGATATGAAGTACTTGTGGTTTTAGAGACGGCAAACGAAAAGTAAATGTTCATACAAAGAGTATTAATTATTTCAATTCTTAATTAAGTGATTTTGACCCTATCTGCAGTACCGAATAATTTTAAATTATTTTTAAGAGTTTTGATTATTCGAGCAAGTCCATGTTAAGGGCTGGCCCGGTGAAATTTTGTTACAATGTGAAGCGCATAGTCTCCGCTAAAAAATTAAGAATTTCTAGAAGTTACAAGAAGAAGGGAAAAAATATCCCGTTCAAATCTCGATTTAAAATTTAAGACCAACAAATAAATTAATATTAACCTTACTTACACGCTGATCCAGAGACATGACAACAAATTATTAAATGACTGAGTATTCTAATTTAAGAGTAGCTTATCATAGTCAGATATTGATGTATCCTTCATAACAATTAGCACGACATCGGCTGATTTCTTTGCACTAATCGGAACGAGCTTTTTTTAAGCGATTGTCAAATTATGCGGCATCCAACGCGAACAAATCTTTTCGACGGTCAAATGTTCATGCAATATGCGAGTGGAACTAATACCCAAGTAAGCCTTAATCTCACGATCTGTCATATCGCGATCTTGCAATATCAGTCTACGTACAGCATCGATATTATCTGGCACAACAGCCGATTTCAGAAGACCTTCACGAAAATCATCCCATAGCGATTTGTGACTACGATTGAATTCAGAAAACCAGAGAAACTTGAGGTATCTCTTCATCATGAAATGTATCAGCGCAATGGTTTAAACTAAGACCAAGTTGAATGTTTCAAGTATCTGGAAACGACTCAAATAACACTTATATGACAATAAGTTCTAAGTACGTTCACTATGACAAAATATCAAACTTTATGATAGCGATGTCAGATTTGATATATTCACATCAGTGTTGCGATATGTCAAAACTTAACTGTCAACCCTCGTAATATCAATTCGAATTAATTCACACATCCTTATATTTCTTCCATTCGGATGTATCACTTCAATGAGCACGTTATTTACTTCATTCATATTTGTTCTGCATCAATTCGTTTCCATATGAATAAACATGCAGTTTCTTTAAATATGCGGTAATCATGAAGTAACCGAAAGACTAATATTGTTACCAATGTTTCTTCATCAACATTCATAAATCAATTTTAATTATATTGCATTGTTGGTCTAATTATAACAAACTTCATTTAATATGTATATTTGATAAATAATAATGATATTCCAGAATTCATAGCATTTCTTCTCCACAGATATGAAAATGGAGTGAGTGGAGTAAGCTACGGAGTTCCATTGTATCAGAAGTCCCTTCATATATAGTCGGGGTACACTGCTTTATTGAACTTTGTTCACAATACTAGCCTTCGTCCTTTATCTTGATGTCTTATATTCTAACCTCGCTTCCAGCTTCTATGTTGAGGTTACTTAACCTTACCTCTCCTTAGGACGACAATCATTGGTTTCATATGCTGCTTCAGTATCTTTTATATAATCCTTCCAATCCTGTTCACTTACTACAATGACTGATCCCTACCAGATAGAATGAGCGAGGGCATCTGGGAAATAATAGAATAGTAATATTCTATCAACGTCACTTTGTATTTTGAATTTGAATTTATACAACTCAAAGCCACAACAAATCTCAATTAATTATTTCCCAGACGATGAATACATAAGTATTCGAATATATTAAAATTAGTCTACTTTGGTGTTTTATTGCCACGTTCCCAATTAGAAAACGCTCATAATACAGCTGGTAAAGACTATATATATATTTCAAATCTTCAAATCATCTAACGGTTCTTAAACACAAGGTTGAGACGAAGGACTTTGTGTCAGTTGTTGTAATAACTATTTCATTCGACTTCCTTATGTTCTTAATATAACGAACAACGGGTCGAATAGTTTGCGAAGCATATTAATCATCCTTAATTTCAATTCTTTCGACTGCATGAGCGTTTAAATTACAAACCGCGCAACCTATGTACTAACATGCAATAATTGATAAGGATCCTTATAGTTATGCATGTACAGCGGACACGTGTTTCGCATAACTCCAGCAGTCACATTGGCGGAGGTACATAATCAGAATATATGAATATAAAGGTAGAAGAGCAATAATTTCTAAAGAAGTTTCCATGGCCTCCACGGTCACCCCATCTGATGTTACTTTCATCTTCAATTGACGCCTGTTCAGATATTTTCATTTTAAAAGTATTTTAGTAAATAAATAGATATATTCTATTTTTTGATTGGAGAAAAAAATAAAAAGATACTAAAGAAAAATGCTCCGTGCCTTGGAATAATTTGTAAGTGGCTATATTCACTAAAATTAAATAATACAACGATAGTTTATGATATGACTATTCTAACTAAAAGAATATGCAATATTTTGCATGAAAGATTACGTATGAAAATGCTATCTACAAGATGGGTGACGCGACTGCTCAATGTTGATCAAAAGCTCGCTCACATTAACAATTCATATGACACCTTCAAATGTAATCCAAGTGATTTATTCGTTCTATATAACCTGTGCTAAGCCAAATAAAAAGAAAAGTCTGCGTTTCTTGAAGAAAACAGCTCTGTTCCATCAAGTACCTGTCTGCCGAAATGCGTTACGAGTTATTATTTCAACTGCCATATTCACCAGCTCTGGCTTCCTCTGTGTTTTTGTTCCTAAACTTTGTCATTACCATTGAAAAATCGCTTCCATCAAACCGTGCTCGAAAATAAACTTCGGCTACTCGATATTTTTAATTATTCATTAAATTTCGTAGCTCGGTTTATAATGGGCTCAATCAGTATAAATTTGCAACGTCTTTATAAGAGATTTCACAAGTTCCGACCAGCAATTACCTTGTTTTCACTTTTGATTCATTTATGATTTAATTAATAGATCCATTCCTGAGTAGTAATTTATCTGAAGCTTACTTGAGGTCTGCGAAACATCTGTATATCATTTTGTAGTATCTTATCAATTACTTAATCAGATAACGTGATATAAATAGTTGGACAAAAACATTTTTCTTCGAAAAAGTTTATCTGGGCAATTTTTTCAATCGAGCATTTTAGTAAGCAATTTTAATATACTATTTAGTAAAGTTTTATTTGTATAATTAGTCCGGTCAAATTTTACCAAAAAATAAGAGTGAAGCTACATAAATTCCCATCAAGTTCTAAATCAGTAGAATTGCTTAAAATATAATTAAAAATAAAATTTCGAAGTTCCCCATTATTCTCGTGTATGAAAAAAAATTTATTCACGATCAAAAGTGAAAAAAATGGAATTTTTGCCATTTTCAGCAAAAAGGTGAGTTTTATTTTAAAAATGCCTCAGACAAAAATTGTAGATCATAAAATTATCCACAAAAAACGTATCAATACTTTTTTCCTACGAGCCACCGTTTCTGAGATATAACGATTCAAAAAGTTGTGATCGTCATAATACGTATGAGTACGCCACGTATATACATCTCTAGAGTTGTGGTATATGTTAAAAACATTTTTGTATCGGTGATTGTAACTGTGGTGAATATGTAGATTTATACTTCTCGAACTACAACTGAAAAAACTATTTTCTCCTTAAAACCAGGAGAAACTCAACATCAAAAAGTTTATCTACTTTTGCAAAGGGTCAAAATCATGAACTCGCAATAACTGGCTGTGATACGACATCTGCATTTTACAGTTTTCAAAATGTTTGAAAAACAAGATTTAGTGCAATGTGCTGAAATTTTTAAAAACAATAATTCAACTCGACAAGAAGTTATTACCAACGGCATTCGCTTTCTTCTTTCTATGTACGGAGCTCCTAAAAGCTTGCTACTCATCAACATATTTTTCGGGTTTTTTATCAAGTTCAAGTGTGGCTTGGCTATCAACTACATCCTACAGACTGGAGTTGGAAATTGGGCAACAATACATCAGAATCCGTTCAAACTTTATTCCCACCTGCGCCGGAAAAACTGCTGAACACATTTTTTTTGGAACTGCAAAAAGTGATGCAGTGCTAAATGTGGTGGGAAAGAAGTCTGTTTTGTACTCTGGCCGGTCATGCTCTAATATTGAATCAACAGTGGAGAATCCTTTGATTCCAACGAGGCGACATGCGATTCATCGCTATTGACGCAATTTACATGGATTTGGAATGAAAAGAAGAATGTGAAACTTAAAAAACGCACTAAGTACACTACCTCATAGGCAGCGTGGAAACGTGTGCATATTATGGCGATAACAACTTTTTGAATCATTATATCTCAGAAACAATGACTAGTAGGAAAAAATATATTAATACGTTTTTTGTAGATAATTTCATGATCTTCAATTTTTGCCTGAGGTATTTTTATGATAAAACACCGTTTTTCTGAAAATCACGAAAATTCCATTTTTTGACCTTGAATTATATTATATTCAATTATATTTTAAGCAATTTTACTAATTTTCAGATTGGTGTTAATTTATGTAACTTCCAATGTCTAAATTGACAAGATTAAATTATTTAGAACTTATATTCTCACTCATACTCATGTTAGTTACAATTCTCGGGCTTTGCGCCATCTCTTTTTACTTCGTCTAATTTAATAATTAACAGTAGAGATGAAATCATTGAACTGCAATTAATTAATTGTTATGTATCAAATAAAAACAATTTACATTAATAAACCGATGAAACGTTTCAAATATCTATCATGGTCCGGTGGTAATGCAGAAACAATACACACGTTGTATAACCACTTATTACTACCGTTTTAATAAATATTTCCACGTTTTTTAGGGTTAATTGCATTTTCGAAGTTATCTAACATAATTTTGCAGTGGTAAACCGTACGTAATTCGGTTAGCTTCGGCTAGGAAAACGAAATTCAGTATTATATTGAACACCACTCCAACAACACTAATAATTACCCTGTCTGACGTACTTGTCAATAACAAATTTAAAAAGCAAGACTAGAACTATCTGCTAAAGTTTTTAAATATAATACTGCGTTCCTCTCCTCAGATTATGTACAGGCTCCGAAGACAACATTATTATTGAAACACATGTTAGACGGAGTAATTGTAAGTGTTGATGTCGTGGTAGTTATCTTTGTGTTTAGCTCGCTAGGCATTGGATTGGGATTCCTCTTGTTTTAAATTAGATTGTATTGTTGTATTGATAAAATTTAATTTTAACGAAAAAGGTCTAAAAATCAAACCTGAAAAGTATGTATTCGTGCAACAAATGTTCATTTTGTAATCAAAATAGAATATTACGGATCCATTTATTTTAGTGTTGTGACGCGAGATTGCGGATTCACTCAAAAACGAACAATGGAGCAAAGTGAAGAAAAGAATATAAAGAGATAAAAGCGTCGAGATTCTATTATTCAATAGACAGCATAGATTAAAGTTTAGTATAATCTCAAATAAATCACATCAATTTTCCCAAAATTATTAAATAAGCTATATACTCTGTAACAAGACATTCGGCGATACATTTTGAATATTATTTTGTTCACGTATTGTCGCACATTAGTCACTTCGAATTTATTTATTCTAACATTCAAGTTTTTGAAGAAATTAATTTGTTATCGACCTCCCACTCCATTCGATAAATTCAATAAAACCTTCCGTCCAATTTAATAATGATTGTTCACCCCATATGAGTACCAGTTATTTATATATTTTAACTGAGGCCATATCAGCTCTTATTTCTCCACCTGATCCTTGGTGTTCAAAACTGTGTAAGGAATTCAGATTTGCTGCAAATACGAGAGTAGTTTCAGAAATACCTGGCCCTTTATCTTCTATCTACTGCTACTTTTTCCAAAATTTTTGTTTTTATTTCTTTGACATCTCTTTCCTTGTTAGAAGATTTTCTGAACTCTTCCTGCAGCTCTTATTTCTCCACTTGGTTCTTGGTGTTCAAAACTGTGTAGGGAATTCAGATTTGCTACAAATACGAGAGTAGTTCCAGAAATACCTGGCCCTTTATCTTCTATCTACTGCTACTTTTTCCAAAATTTTTGTTTGTATTTCTTTGACATCTCTTTCTTTGTTAGAAGATTTTGTAAACTCTTCCTGCAGCTCTTATTTCTCCACTTGATGAGGATGTTATATTTGATACAGCATTATATTTTTTACAACTGACTATTGATAATCTTCGTCATATTCAGCTGCAGAGAACTTAGTCGTTCTATTTAGGTCAAAGTAGTCACAGCGAAACCTGACCAAATTGCATGGTCTAACGTATGTTTGGATTATAGGAACCATGTACTCTTAACCAACAGCATCAATAAGTTATCGTAGACCTAACTCCACTCCAATTCAAATAACGATCATAGCATAACATGTTATACTGATGCCTCCAACACCGCAATAGGAACGGAGATATCTGTACTGCCAAGTATTAATCATCTACATCAATTGTTTTGTTGATAGGCATATCTACGAATGCAGTTGTTACTTTTTCATTTAAATAATTGTTTATAATATCGTCTCTTTTATGTATATCTGAATGTATCCCATTTCATTTTCATTTCTATTTTACTTGACAGTTCCATTTCAATTTCTTTTAAATTAGTTTCGTATTTATCAAATTTGATTTTCAGAAAAAGTGTTTGCTATCTAAGTAATTTTACTTGGATGAGTATTTGAAATCACAAATCCCAAAATATAAATTAGCATCATAGTTCATAAATCTAGTATAAATAATTTGTTTTCATTTTTCTTCAACAACGCGAACCTTGATGCCTTTGAACAAGTTTTTGTGATTTTTTAGATAGTAAAAAAACATTTTAAATATATCTAATATATATGCAGGTCGTTTGGAATAATCATATAGTGGAGAGACCATGTACTTATGCCTAATTTTTAGAGATGCGGGACACAAATATTATGAGGTTAGTGAACTACAAATAGAACCATCAACTTATTTCCCTCTCTTCACATTCTGACTTTTATTGGTGATAGTAACGCGGCTTTTCGTTTAAATACTTAAATTATGCGACCACCGTAATGAAATTGTCAAACAGTTAATAAAAGTAATTATTTTCTTTCTGATTTGCTACTTTCCTAGTGCTATTTTTTGTCTCTCCCTCTCGGGTGTTTTTCCCAAGTTCTGAACAACAATGAATGACAAACATAATGAGTTAACAAGATGATTTTATTCCAAAAGATTTCTACAGTCATACTTACTTTTCTACAAAGTCACCATGGAGCTTATCGCACTTGTCATAACGACAGATTAGCTTTCCTATAACTTTTACAAAGAGATGTCTTTGTCTACCCACTTCACAGCTCTATCATCATACTCAGTGACAACACGTTTCGCTATCAACGAAGAGATTCAAGTAGAGTCTTGATAGAGCTGTGAAGTGGGTAGACAAAGACATCTCACTCAAAGCATGTATTTTCATGTAACAGAGCCACGCCAGATGAGAGCATATTTGTTTTGTATTGCTCTCCGGGGACGACGTAGGATCTCATCGAAGAGTTTTTTATTATTGTTGCTTTATCTTTCATGAAAGCAACGAGAAGCATGTTTTTCTTCGTCCCCAAGCACTGTAGTCACTGTTTTTGATTGATACTTGGGCTGTGCGGTGATGTAAATAAAAAAGTAGCTTAGCTCAATCCCGATACCTTTCTACTTTTTCTGGCGTAAGTCTGGTTGAAGTTGAATCATTGCCTTGGATCCTTTTCCCACAGCTGTGGCCTGTATCTTTCGTTCTCTTTCCTGACATACTCAACTATCTTCATTACTTAAGTCCAGCTCTTCCTTTGACGGTCGATTAAACTTTGAATTACAGAGGTTGTGATTTTATATTGATTTTTGTCGAATTAGAGAGGTTCTACTGTAATAAATAAATACATAAATAAATTACATGCATTTGTCTTCACAAGTCATCTTCGTTGTTCGTAGCTTAAAATTATGAACTTAAGAGCTCCTTCTTTTATACACTTAACGTTTTAGCACTTTTTTTATCATTTCATTTATTATTATATTAAAGATTAAACAGTGTCGGGATCAGAGAAACTCCTCAATTTATTTCTTCAAAGATGCAAAGATGATATTCAGTTATCTTTCTATTGGCAAAATAATATTTTTTTTTGTTTATATTAACTAGTTTCTATTTTATATGCTGATTTTGTAATTCAGTAGATATTATTTGAATTCAAAAATATATACAAGTCTTCAGTGGTATCAGTTGAACATTTCTCTTGTAAGTATTCCTGTAGTAAGTACATAAGTACTGAACTGATCAGCCCATTCCGATATTAAAAAAAATACAGAATCTATTAGAATATAGTGGTTTTACATGTTGCCATAAAAGAATTCTATTCTTAGAGTGCTAAGAATCGCAAATTATCGGCACTTTATTGAGTTCGAGAGAGGTCGAAATGTTTCCGATAAGCTAGGTTGCCGCAAGAGATGCTGGTAGAATAAAAAGAAGTGTAAATACAATTTTTATTTGTTTTCAGCCATAGCACTTAGAAGGCGAAACATGAAAATCCAGAGGGATAGAATCCGTGAACAGAACATTAGGGAGTCAAGATCGTCGCTTATTAGTTTTCAAAGTGCTTGTTGACAAATAAGGTTTATGTTGTTTTCATATCGACTTCAGTTCGTATTTCCTTTTGACTTTTGAACACCGACTTCGGTGGTTCCAACGTGGTTCGGTGGTTCTTATAATCAGAAATGGAACATTATTGTAATTAATCCTGGTTCTACCAATATACCAAGGTCAAAATTGAGAAATATTGGGACATTATTCAATTGCTCAGCGATAAACGTCTTGGAGTACTTTCTCTTACCTTGCTCCCCTGAATCCAGGATTTGTCGTCAAATGAACATGATTGGTACATAATAGGTAAAAGGTTAAGAAAGTCATTGGGGTTTTTTCAATCTCTGAGATATAGATAACATCAAATAGTGTCTAAAGTAGTGCGGTTACTTCCGTTCCTGTTGGGCTTGATCCATTTTTTAGTCTTTCCTCTATTTTATCGTTTAATACATCGTTTAATACAAGTTTAGCATAGGTACTACTCATTAAGCTGATGACCCGGTAGTTTTCTTCTTCTCTATCTTCTTTTTTAAGTATCGTTAAGTAACCTAACCTAAACTAACCTAAGTCAAAATACATTGTTTCCATTCTTCTAACATTTTCACTATATATTGTTATTGAAAATGATATTTGCAGAAATGCAAACAAAGTTTGTAGGTATTAATATGATTTGTTGTAATATCGTTGAGCTTAAAAGAATGATCTCGTGTACTTATACACTTATAGGTTTCATATCTCAAACTATGTCTTCGTTTTTGTCATTTGTTCTTTACACTAATGCCAATTTTTGTAATATTTGTACTTGTGCTTTCTTGAAGAAGATCGCTACAAAATATTAGTCCCAATTCAGCAATTCAGGAACCTTTCGTTTCCTTAGAATCTAGCTACCGGAGGATTGAGAGGAGAGAAGACCTTGATATAATTTGTAACTAGTTCTTGGCCAACAAAATAAGTTACATTTCGATTATCCTTTGGATATTATAATTTCATGCTAATCATAAATTCAAAATATTTTTCAATTAAATCATACTTATGTTTTATGTAAATATAATCAAATTTATTTAAATGAAAGGACTGAAGCAGTTCCGGATAAGTTTACACTTGAATTATTTAAAAAAATCAATTAAAAATCATTGATGAAAGAAACATTGTCACGCCTGTTCTTACTTTATATTTTCCTACTATGAAATGTATAAATAATAGTAGTCAATATAAAGAATGTTATATAATCGGAACAATATCTGTCGTTGTGACATAATTTCATGAAATAGCATCCGCGGGCGGTAAGAAATTTGCGAAACATACTTTTACTTGTTGTGTCATTATTATATGGCTGCGTTCCATGGGCGTACTACTTATGGCATACAAGAAATGGAAAAACTTTTAATAAAAATCCTTAACGAAAGTATAACCGTGCTAGGAAAATTAACGTTTCCCTAAAATTTCTTTCTGTCAATTTTACTCTTTTCAAAGCCGATTTTCTCCCATATTCTCAAATATAGTCAGATTAATTTACTGAATATTCCAGAAATATATACTTCTATGCAGGCGTAGATAAATAACCTCCTTACATTCCCACCACCTTAAATAATTCCTCCAGGATTGACTGCACTAATAAGACTATTTGTCGAACTCAATTGTCTCGAGCTTAGCTCTTTTTAAATGGCCCCGACGAAATTGATTGGTCCACTTGGAGAAATCTGACTTGTCTACAAAACTCGTGAATCATGAATCATTGGTGAACGCCAGTTACATTACTACAATATTGTAGCCCAACACCAAATCACATGATAGTTTCATATCACTACCAAATGGGTTTATTGATACCTTTCCCCCTTATCGATAGGTAAGAAAACTCTGGGGGCGCAAGAATAAATTCTGATTCATCAAAACGCATATAATTCTACTATCGGCAACAGTAAAACATCGGCCAATAATTGTTGTCGAATGACGAATAGTAACAAAACCTTCCTTCTTGATGTACTTTAGGCTTTAATCGCACAATTTACAAAAGATACCGAAAATGACTAGAACGTTCAAAAATATAATAGTGCTGCGATTCGATATGTCGCACGCAAGGAAGTTAGCTTTTGATGGGATTTATCGGCAACTGACTGATGGTTAAGATGAAGTTCAGCACGTCCACAGATGGTGCAGAACTTTTTCTGAGTAGAAGACCGCCGGTTTCTGATGGGTTTGTCCAGAATATCAACAGTGAGCTCCTGAAAGATTAGTCACTGTTTGGGAGCTTGATAAACGCAATCCTGAAGCTGTCCATGGCACAGCAAAAACGTTGGATTATCACAAGACAGGTGCTCTTTGAATTGCAAAAAGTCGTTACAAGATATAAACCCTGGCTATTTCATTAAACAAAGCAAAATTTGTCAGTGGCATCGGTTTGGTTCACCGCCACAAAGATATTTAAGCTAACGCAGTCAGCAGAAAAGATTATAGCGACTGTGGTCTAGCATGGATTTCATGAAACACGGAAAAACGATAAATAGATGTTGTCAAACTTCGGCGTCCAATTCAGAATCACATTAGAGAACGACTGACGGAAGGAGTATTGCTTATTCACGACAACGCTCGACTCCACGTCGCTCGTCAAAACAAGTGCTTCTGAAGACATTTGGGTGGACTCCATCGATTATCACCTCTTCCTCAAGCTAAATGTTAGAAAGTGCGAGCAGAGGTCACACATTTCCTCAACGGATTGGCGGGAGCTGTAGCAGCAGCTTTAAAAAAGGATCATAAAAAAGTTTAAATTAATACCAATAAATCATGTTTTCTATTTGTAAAAAATAAGGAAATCTACCTCATGCACCCTATTCGCCAGATTTAGCCCCTCGAATTATTGTCTGTTGACTTGAAATACTTGAAAAAATGTCTCGGCGGTCAAGATTTTTCAACAATGAAGAGATGATGTCGGCAGTTAATGGCTATTTTGAGGAGCTTGACGAGTTTTTTTGAGTTCTAGGACTATCCTCGTAATTAAGGTAAAATAATCGCTGTTTACAGATTTCACCAATTAGTACTCATAAACTGTTTTGAATTAATTGAAATAAATATTAATTTTTTATTATCAAAAATTATAAATTATATAATTTTGTCGCCATCTGCTTTATTAAACTGTATCACTCTGACTTGATATAACAAAAAATTCGAAGTAAAAGTCGAACGATCAAAAATTGACGGCGAAGTGAAGGCAAAAAATATTTCCTGTAGAGTTAATTTCTTTGTGGACGTCCTTCGGGCATGAACAGTCACGATGATTGCACGGACGAGTTATGGTTTCCGGTATTTCGGAGGGTTCTAAAGACACACTGATGATGTTGGCGGTGATGGCATGCAAGCCATTGCTGGAGATTTTCTGTATCATTAGTTTCTCTTATAATAGCCGTAACTGTATCTATACCGGATGGTTCACAAGCAATATGATTGTATATAATCACAAACACTTTTGTTACAAAAGCGTAAAGAAACATGCAAAATCAAACAAAAAGATGAAGTACTGGATGAAGTAATTGTATCTGAAGAATTATCAAACATGATTCAACGATTGTGAGAAAATCTAAGAACAAAAATTGTTGTATTTATTTACTATGAATAACAATTAAATATTTTTATGAAACAAAGTGTGTCCCAGAAACTGTAAAAGTTTTATTTTCAAACATCAAAAATACTTTACGAAATACGTGATATTATTTTATTTCATAAATTCATAGACAATCCAAAAAATTCACCATATAGACATGGACTGTAGTTCCACTCAGGACCTTAATAGGATATTTATGTCAAAAGTGACAAGTATGTAGTTATATTGACTGCCCCTTGTTTCGAAAAGATTTATATTTATTCAAAGGCGAATGAAATAGAAGAAAGAAATAACAGCGTCTTCTAGAACAAAGGACAATTTATAGAGAAATATATATCCCTAAATGCAGATATGCCATTAATATCTGCATTTAGGGGTTAAAATTAAGGTGATCAAATCCTAATCTTAATAAAATGAAAGTCAAACACTAGCATTATTTTCAACATACATCTATGTAATTTTTGATGGTCTCGTCAGTGCTTTTACGGAATAAAATAACTGGACTGTTCCTTTAGACTGAGCAACGTAGAACTATTCTGAATGATACACCAGCATTTGTTTGCCAGAAGTATTCGAAAAATTTGTTTGTCATCAAATGATTTCTCCTTTTTTCCGCAGTTCAAAAATCAATTGCGAGGTCAACGTTTTTCTACACCTGAAGAAGCATTTCACATGTTTTGGAGGTACGTCAATCGGAATGGAAAAAAGGCATATCCTCTGTCTGTTTCAAAACTTTAGTAGCAACTCTCGTATCCAGAACTATCACAAAATCTATGTATTGATAGATGAAGTTTATTTGTACAATTCATAATTTTATGAATTTCTATCATTAGTACTGTTTGTTTCGCACACAAGATGCATACACCGACTAGTAGGTACGAGTGAGTGCTTCTAATAAAGTGAAAACAGAAAATCTGCTACCTTTCTGCTCGATGCTCAAAAGTATCTAGAATACTCACTACAACATCCATCTGGAAACTTGAAAGAACTTGCAAGTGATCCTAAAACATCACTCTGAAAGCCATAGACTAGAAAAAGCCGAAATTTTACATAGGAGGAACTCAACAAATTTCTTAAAAAATCATTAGATCATTCATTTCTTCTGATAAAGTAAGTCTTCAACGAAATAATTCATTAGTGTTTGGCACAGGTTGCAATAATTATGGGTTTAATGAGAACCTGCCACGAACAACGTTGCATGATTCAGGGTACAGAACATTACAACAGATTTCATTATAACACGTTCTCGTGTATTTAATGCATTTTCAGAATGAATAACCGATACAAGTTCGCGCTTCAAGAAAGAGTTTTCTTGTTACGTCGTATCTGCGTACGAACGCGGATTACGAAACTATGTTAACCGAATTTCAACAACAATTTCCGGACTCGCAGCTACCAAATCGTTCAACAGTGTTGAAGACTCACCAAAAATTCTTAAAAACGGGCTCTGTTGTCGACACGCCGCGTTCTGGACGACCGGTATGACGTTGCCGTAAATGCACTGATTAAGATGGGCATCAATTTGAATCAAATCCATTTTGTAACTTCTTTTTTCATTTTGATGTTGAACTTTCTCTTAATACAAATTTATTGCCTGACTTATTTCAACCTCTTCATGTATCTTTGTACCAATAATAGTAATAATGTGTTTGGTAAAGTTTTGAGACTAAATATTATATTTTACATTCTGCTAGTCCATTAATGTAATGCAATTATTCCCGTATCCTTATTAAGATTTTAAACGTTTTACAAGATGTCTGCTAGAGAATTATAAATGAAGTTGTATATGTAATATTTTATTTGTAACTTTATTTATAAATATATATAAGTTTTTGTCGTTAACACCCAATATTTTGATTCTCCTTAATAAATAATTGCGTTTTATGGCAGTTTCAAATTATTATGTGGAGAAGAAACTAAAAAACTATGATGTAATCTTTGAACGTGAACATTCAATGAAAATAAATGATTTTATGAAAATTATTATACGGCAATAAGCAAATACTGCGTCTACATCATATTTATATAAGAAGGATTCAGATAAATTAGCGTTGAACTCCGGAATTCGAAAGAGCTGCATCAAAATGTTTAGTTAGTGTTTATTACCTTTTTTGGTGAACATTCTTGTCAACTAATTAATATGGACGCAGGTGATCTTGACGCAAAATTATTGAATCACTTAAGACGACAGGTCCTCTCTACGTGAAGATTAAGGAGTCGGCTTTATCACATACGTATTTCCGACAAAAATAAGGTTAAAGACATGTATTTAAATATTTATTAGGTTCCAACAAAAAAAATACTATATATATGCAGAGATGGGAGTATACGTTTACTCCATGGATCTGACGTTATTATTTAATTCCATATGGTAAAGTACAGGGTGCATTTTTGTGTTCGCACGTTTCACGGTCGTTCATACATCTTGACAAGGCGACTGTATCGTTCAGAATATGGATTAAGATACATTAATGAAGCTCCGAGTGACATTAATCAAGCTCCAAGTGCAAATTTAATTAAAATATGGGTTAAGCGTTTTGAAGAGATCGGTTCCACGTTTAAACCACCAGCAAAAGGTCATCCAAGAACGTCTAGGACCACATACAATAGTGATAAGGTGAAGAATTTAGTACGAGAAAATCCGCATGTATCTAGTCGGAAGCGATCGGCGGCTGTAAACTTGTAGCGACGAAGTTTACAGCGAATTTTGAAGTTGGATCTTAAACTGCATCCTTATAAGCTCCAGTTAACATAGGAATTAAAAGATAACGACTTTGCAGAAGGTTGGAATTTGATGTAGAAATGCTAGTCGATTTTCCACTTTTGACAAGATCCATTTTCATTTAAATGCGTTCGTAAACAAAATTGACATGATTGGACCAAAAAAATACAAAAATAAAACATCAAAAACCACTGTGGTTCCAACAAGACGGAGCGAACTGTCACACATCAAATGGCTATGGGGGCTGTGAGACAGATGTTTCCTGTAAGACTAATTTCCAAAAGAGGTGATATTCCTTGGCCCCCACGAAGCCCTGACTTGACGCCTCTTGTTTAAAGTCTACATGAACAATCCGAGGGACAGTCAGCTAAAGAAAAATATCCGCCAGGAAATAGCAGCAATCGCCCCAGATTTATTGACAAGAGTTTTCACAAATCTGGTTTCGCGTTTAAAGGAGTGCCGTCTTCGAAAGGGCCGTTATGATGTTATTTTTAAAAAATAAACTTCATATAATTACCTAATCATCATATCTTTTATTTCAACAATAACTTATTTATTTATTTTTTCAGCCTATACTCGTACTTAATAAATGCACGTTCTATTGCGCCACCCTATATATTTATCAGATATATTAATTTATAGTTGCAGATTAAAAAGTGTTTTATCCTATGCCTACATCATTAGAGGGAAATGAATTTTTGACAATATGCTAGTTAGTTAAAATTCCACACATTTACGACATTTACGATACTTCCCTGACCAGATTTGATACGTGGAAAGTTTTATTTTTCGTCTTTCTACAGAAAACGTTTGTATTCTTATTTGAATCCCATCTCTATACAGATGCTTACCGATAGCTCAAAGTGAATATTGTTGTTATTGAAAAGAATTTGTGCCCAAGTTTTACATTATAGGTTTCAAAAACACATTTTATACAAACCTTTGATTCGACATTCATTCAATAGTGACAAATGGATTGTAAAAAGGTGAATATATATAAATATACAGAATTGACCACCTCGATATATAGCATTATTCATTAGACTAAGTAAATGTTAAAGCCGGTCGAATTTTATTCCAAGGGGGACAATTTTTTACGATACAAAAATTTGTCATTTGTCAAACACCATCCTTCCAGTTTCACAACCACATTTAAAATAGGGAATGTACCATATGTTGCACATCATTAGAAAGGCATATAGATGGAGTATTCAGTTATACAACGTGTGTTAAACCTAAACCAATTATATGAAATATTGTATGTATTGAAAGTGTAGGTGATATTTAATAAATAAAGACACGTCAGTTTTAAAATAGAGGGCATAAATAATTTTTAAATAAAAAAACCCTATAAGTCACTGAGTAAGACGGTAAATTTATTCTTGTGATTTAGGTAAAATCTTAATAATTTCGAAAAAAAGTCTCATTTCTTTCTAGATGGATTCCGTCATAAAAATAAAACACAACGCAACAACAAATTTTTCTAGCATAGAAATTAATTTAATACGATTTTTTTAATTAGTTATATACAGTTAATAATGTTAAAAATTCTATAACGAATTGATGAAAGTGTGGAATATGTAAGAACGACGAATTTATTTGACGTGCTCAATTAATACAAGCAACGAGCTGTGATTAAACAATACGGCAGTTTATTTGATTATATTTTTGCAAGTCTTTTTTCGGTATATCTTTCATCTGATCAGTCGTGGCCTCCTCCATGTCATGTGTGTAAAATGTATCAAAATAAAAGATTTCTACTTTTCACCCCTGAAATAATTTCGAAATTCAATATTTCGAAAATATAATCTGCATTTCTTCAAAAGAGATAACAATTACTGGCTAATGCCTCGACTAATATTGAATTACAACTCCTCTGAAGAGCGTGATGTCAATCGACTTTTTTGTCGATATTAACATCCCCAATGGCTCGTAATTGCAAGAGGCTGTAACTACTGACTAGTTTTGACGTTTTTACGTCTCATCAGAGCAGCTTAACAATCTTCGTTCGGGGTTGAGACCCGAACTGAAGACAACGTCAAAGAGCGTCACTATTTGGTTCATATGGTCCATATATGTTATACCTTGGACATAGTGTACTTTGAAACGATATAAATTTAAAACTAGTGTTTCCATCTATAAATCCATAAATGATCATAATTGGTAAGTCTTCATGTATTCTAGTCTGCAGTGAATTGGCTGCGCTTTGTATCATTAATACGAAAAAATTGTTTTTAAGTCATTAAAGTAAATATTTTTAAAATATTTGAGTGAGATTTTTTGCTAACGGCAAATGATTGTGGATAAGTGGTGGTTTTAGTTACATCTTGTGACTATTGGTAAAGAATTACGCAGTGTTGTTATTTGTTTCGAACATAACCTATAGGCTATAAAATTAATTGATTGAAAAAATGCATCCTCTTGTACCTTGAAACAAAATCACCTCATGTTCCTTGGAACTCGTTCTATGGTACAGGAGGTTAGGATATTGGTTTTTTTGCAGAGATCGTCATGCCACGAAGCAAGACTGGTAAGAAGAGAGATCCAGTAAATCCTGGTGCCTCAGAGGCTGTATGTAATGAAGATCTAGCAAAAAAATTAGCTTTAGGGACGTTTCCAAAGTGTTTAAAGTTAGCCCCACCACACTCTTTAGAGAGTCAAGAAAATTTAAGAAGAGGAAAATTTCTGCAGAATATATTAAAAAAAATTGTTATGATGCAATATGGCTTAACTAAGAAAAGCGTAAGACATATAGCTTATAAATTTGCTGAGGCCAATAAAAAGAAATATCCAGTTACGTGGGATGCAGTGAGTGGATGCGCGGCTTTCTTAAAAGCCATCAAAACTCTCTATCAATTCCAAACTCAGGGGCAACAAGTCTGAGCAGATCGACAAGTTTTAATAAAGTTAATGTACAAAAATTTATATATGTGCATTTTGAAGACCTTTTAAAGGAAATACGAAGAACAAAAACGCAAAAATTAAATGAACACATCCAGTACTAGTTAATACAGAATACACCTTTTACACGATGGGGAGTGGTATGGTCAGAATCTATAAATGGTTGCACAAATTAAACAGGGCTCTCCTCATCATTAAGTGGGGAGAGTTGGGCGATGAGTGTCCGTATTTTATTAGGTTAAGAAATTTTTAATGGCGATAAAAGTTGTTTTTGGAGCCTCTGCAGTGCTTGTATAGAGATAATTTTATCGCGGTGTTTTGCATTTGTGTGTGGGGAATTCCGCATGCTCTTCACGTGTGATATCATTTGGTAAACCTACAAAATATGAACGATAAATTCAATTTCGACGTACATTCTATATACTGACAAAAGTAACTGCCCGTTTAGATAGGGCAGATAATCAATATAACACCCAGATGATCTAGATGATGATCGATTACCATACCATCCATTGCTTCCAGCAGCAAACCCAATATCAGATCGCGGCGTCTACGTTCGTGGTCGAAGATAAAGCTTTGATATTTTTATAAAATGGTCATGATGTTTCCAAAAAGTTACTCCTAGGCTTAAAACTTCAATTATCACTGAGTATCATAGAATCCAATCAGAATCTTGCAGAAATGTTTTGTGTTTGTTATAAAGTTGTTCATTATCTGACATATTTATCAAAGTCTGGAATACTTTTTCTTTTTCATCTTCATATTCAATATTTTGGTAACACTAATTCTATCAATACAATTTCCCTGAAAGCTGTAATAGTGAAAGTTAACAGATAACAATATTTCTTACAATCTCGAGTAATAACTAATAAGGAAACAACAATATATCATTAACGATATTTTGATTACATAACTCGAATTATATTCTAAGAAAATCGATTTAAAACATTGAACCCTTTGCATACTATTCTTCGAAAAGTACACGTGAAAATATTTCATCGAGCCATGAGCGGAAGTGACTTTTAACAACAGCTATGTAATGTTTATTTCGTTTGCTTTATTCTAAGAAATATCTGAAAGATATGTGTGGGAATACCGTAAGGATTAACCAACATTTGTAGCACTATTCCAACAATGGTTTTTACATTAGTTAATACGCTTACATAATATTTATTTAAAAAAACGTTGGTGTGATATGTAGTTTCAATTGTGTTATTTATTATTATGAATCGATAATCGATAATTTGATGGTTATAGATATGTATACAAAATGAGAGACAAAAAAATAATTAAAATTGAATAAAAAATAATTGATTATAATAATTAAGAAAACTAAAAATGGAATTAGTCTGCTGCTTTATAGATACAAAAAAACTTTTTGATTCATGTTCTAGAGACGGAAAGATTAGTTTTATATTTACATATAATTAGAGCAGGAAAAGTTGTTTTTGTTTTGTATAACAAAAATCAATATTTCGAAAATATATTCCGCTGTTCTTCAAGGGGGTAAACAACTACTTTCCTGGCTAATGTCATGACGAATATTGAATTACTACCCTCTGAAGAGCTTGATGTCAATCGACCTTTTTGTCAATATTAACATCCCCAATAACTCGCAATTGCAAGGAGAGGGTGTAGCTACTGACTAGTTTCGACGTTATTACGTCTCATCAGAGCAGTTAACACCCCTCGTTCGATATAAAACTAGGTTCATGACGTTTCCGCTGTCACTTCGAAGCCATAATCCAAAGAGGGATGGAGGTAGACTGGTTATTCATTCATTTGCAAGGAGTGATCCCATTCCATGGTGTCAATCTGCCACTCCTTGAAATTTCAAAAAGAAAATGGGAAGCATAAGAATACCCTGAACAGTAATATTATCACTGTTGGTACTAACTAACAGTTAAACTTACCTCTATGATGTATTTCTGTAGTGTGCCTTCATTGATTATTTCTTAAATTCTTAAAAGTCGTAGAAATTGTGCACATATGTAGGAACTAGAAAGTTAACTGTCTGATAAAAAAAGCTGAACAAATTGAATTGAAATTTATAAATTCATTTTGTAAATTTCAATAGAACTACAAATGATTTAATAAATGGTATATTTTCAACGAAACGAATTAAAAAGGAATAAAATGGGTTGGTAAAGAGCATTGTTCTCTATGGTAAGCACGTCTTTTTTTATTTGTATTTTAATAGTTTTCCAGCTTTCATTTCTTTGGTAAAATTCCAATGAGTTAACAGATTAGAGCCTTGGAATCCACCAACAAGAGGTGAGGGTCTAACGTTTTTTCCTTATATTTAATCTAGTTTGATAGTTGCAGAGCTACGAATAAATAATAATATTAGGAAGGAAACGGGAATGCGGTTAGGAACCACTTAAGATGGAACGAGTATGCAGAACAGATCTGAATATAGAAGAGCTTCTGATGCAAAAACTGAGTTTATATTTCTAAAATATGACCATACAGACCATTTCAACGCAAGACAGTTTTTCCCATAATCATTTTTATTTTTCAACATAATATCCTTTTAAGTCTATACACTTGATTCAGCGATGCTTTAACCTTTTTAACTGTTCTAAATAATTGTTGCCATCTTTGACGTATGCGATAACGTCATTGTCTGGTGAAAATAACTTTCCTGCCAGTGAAACAAATCTGATGAATATGGTGGACAGTCAACAAATTCGAAGTTTAATTCGTCAAATTTATCCATAGCAATCACCGAACTATAAGAAGGTGCGTCGACTTAATGGAAAAGCACTTTCTTTTTCTTCAAAATCGGTCACTTTTTCCATACTTCTCTTTTACCTTATCAAGCGAAATACAACCCTGTTATGCTTCACAATCACATGACGATCCCCAAAGACGGTCTACATCACAGTACCATTAGGTGTACTTTTTGTGTACCGCATTTGTCACAGATTTTGATTCAATTACTCGTCATTAGTCATTTTTTATTTGAATAGACGCTGTCTTTCGAAAACAAATACCCAGTTTTTCCATTTTCAAAAAAATCTTTCTCGACTAACTTATACAATTATCAAACAAAATGGCTGAAGTTTTAGTGAGAATTTTTCAATGCATGCGCAAATATATTTCCCAACTTATATCTACAAGTGCTGACATCTTCAGGTTGAGATCATAAGCTCTTCACTCTTCAGTAAATAGAAAATAATAGATAATAAATAGATAATATGAATTTCCAGTTACAGATAGCGATATATAGCGTCTTGAAATCTAGATGTTATTTGTTACTTTGCAATAAATTTTCTTCTAATTCATTACAAAAAACTTATATTTAAATTACGTATAGTACTAAAATGATTCTTCTTAACGCTATTTCTGCTTTATAATATTGAAGATAATTATGTAATGTGTATGTCCAAAACAAGATATTCTAATAATATACTCATGAAATTACCGCTGGAGGAAACATGCTACATCTTATATAAAGTCCGTTGTTCCTTATATTGGAACTACCGGTGCCATTTATAAAATTTAATATACAACGCTCGTATTTCTTGTAATGAACATGATACAGTCAAGTCAGGATGGCAATTGTTATGAGTATTTGTAGTTGGTGGTGTTTACTGCAAAGTTATGAATTATTTATGTATTATGCATGAAACGTTGATCCCTCTATGGCATTTAAAAAATCACGAGAGAATATAATAAATCCATATAACAACTTGACAACACGACTATGATATACGGCTTGTATTATTAATTAATGAAATCAATTCATTATATACAGGGTGGTTACTAAATTTAATGACGTCGTGATTATATTTCCTCAATGAAAATATCGTCGCTGTGTTGAGTATTCTTGAGTCATCAATAAAACACAATTTTCTTCTTCCAGTAAAACAATCTAAAGAAATTTAGAAAGTGGAAAAGTGATTAAAAAAATTATTAACGCATACCTACTGCTGCATTCACAACTTCATATGAGTGAGTTAACCGAAATCATATGAAATTTATAGGAAAGGTAAGAATAATGGCCGATTGATAAACTCGACTTTCCGTTTTTCGTTACCGTTGACGTTTGCTGTTTGCAAAATTAAAAACATTGAAACGCATATGATCATTCATAGTTGCCGTTTGACGTCGCTGTTTGTTGATCGGTCTACCGTTGGTGACTTTCAACATAAAAAATTTTATGTTTTCCCATCGGCCGTTTGTAGCAACATTCGTAGCAATAGAAAACGGCTAATCACAACTTTGTGCGTTTGTCCCAATAAAAGAAACAAAGAAAAGCACAAAAATATCACGTTTATGAATAGGACGTATCCCGTGAACGGCAAATGCAAACGGAAAGTCAAGTTTATGAATCGACCGCAAATATTGAATAAAGCACTCTACGCAATTTCAGAAACTAGACAACGTAATTGAAGAAGATAATACTATGATAATACAGCCACCATAACAAATATATACCATTTTATACATATATATACACCCTTTTTTGTTCTTCTAGCTTTAAAATCAAATTTCATTAACATCCTTTTGATCAGCTTTGAAATATGTTGGAATTTGCTTAAAACACAATTTCTGTAAAACGCATTATAAAAACCCAGAGTTATTAACTATTAAGTAACCTATATTACTTATTGTGTGCTTTCCAATATCATCGGTTTTGCCATGGGTATTCTGAGCACAGATTTTTATTCAAATTTGGGAAATCACACTTTTGTACCAGGTACCAACTCAACCATTATTAAATCACAGTTTCAAATAAGTCAAAAACCAGTTTTCTTACTTACAATAACGACATTTGGTGTACGAGGTGTGATGAAAAAATACAGGGAATTATTTTATTAATATGTAATAAAGTAGAAAGCTTTCATCTGCTATGATTTTAATTCTCGGGAATAATTTGAAATCACATGGTGCTAAGTCTAGTAATGCAGATATGAATAGAAAGGAGAAATTTCAACATCCAAAAACACACGAATCAAAAGCGATCTACGGCACGTTATGAAAAAGCAAAAAGCAGTTGACCTATCCTTTAAGTATCTTTCTTCGCACTTGGTACCCTTTAAAATGCAGAAATTATAGTTGCCCCTCTTAGAATGACTTTTAATTCCATTACCATAATTAGTTTTTTACAAATAACTCTGAATTTTTATCTTCGAGATAAAGATGTAGACCCAAGTCTACTCATTTGAATTCCATGCAAATTTAAACACCGAGCTTCTTTTGGCTCATCAGTCAAAAGTCTCGGAACAAATTTGACATTTACTGGTCTCATTCGTAAGTTATCTGTTAAAATAATTTCGTCGGAACTTCACGAGATATTATATTATTCAGTTCTTAAACAGTCAATTCCTCGTTTCTTCAAAAAAGTTTGTCAATTTTTCACATATCTTTATCTATTTTTGAGGTCGAAAAATCTTGCCGTATCCTCAACTGACTCATACCACTTCTATAGAGCAATCAAAGTTTATGACGCTTTATTTCAACTGTAAACAAAAATTTATGTGGCGATATTTGAGATCCATGCTCCAAGACAGCGGCTATTCGTATCTGACTAATATACCGGAACACATTCAAAATACTTATTTCATGTAGATAAGTATGAGACGTTTTAGTTGCATTAACCATATTTTTTGAACACGCCTCGAACATTGATAAGTGAAATATATCTCGGCCAATATTTCGCATTAGTGGTTTTTCTCGGTTCCAATTATAACCAACTTTGTTTATAGTTGAATTTCTATATTTCTTATGATAACATCATTTTAAAGCAGTGGTTTTGAAAATCCTTGTATTTTTGAAGTTATGTCATTCCAAATTACATGTTCATATGATACATCTTATATATTAAAAAAATTGATGATTTCCATTCCGTTCAGGCGTTCTACCTAACCGCTTTGCTTAATTTTTTTTCACTGAAAGGTATTGATGCACAGATCAGCCATCAAGCATCGGATTTCATCTAATTTTCACCATTCTCAAGTTATATTCAAATGCGATTTCCCTCTGTACATTACTTATGGGAGCTTTTCACATACACACGTTCTATCCTCAATATCTCAGGTTCTATTCAAGATAGAGACTTCGTTTTGGTTTAAGAACACTCGCTGAAACACCTTCTTTCTTTTGAGTTTTTGAACACTTAAATCGGTTGAGTTGGAGAGGAGCTAGGCGCAGACATTCAATGTGGAGTTATGGATGTTTGTAGGTTTTTGGCAATTTTTCTACATTCAAAGATCTATATCTCAGGCTCTAATATAGCTACAGAGTTCGTTTTGGTTTAAGAACACTCACTGAAACAACTTCTTTCCTTTGAGTTTTTGAACACTTAAATCGGTTGAGTTGGAGAGGAGCTAGGCGCAGACATTCAATGTGGAGTTATGGATTTTTGTAGGTTTTTGGCAATTTTTCTACATTCAAAGATCTATATCTCAGATTCTAATATAGCTACACAATACTTGGAGATCAGAATAAATGGTCACAAATACATCGACTGCTTTACACAAACATGAAAAAAATGAAAATATTGAATTTTACATTAAAAAACAAAAATCTAAGTTCAAAACACCAGCTATAGAGCTGAAAATTGGCAGAGACGTTGAATATATCATTATAAATGAAATGTCAAAAATCCCCATCGATCCTACTTCTGCAAAAAATTTTATTCAAGGTCAAAGCTAAGTTTTTTCCATTTTTCTCGAAAACGGTAAGTATTATCGTGAAAATAGATTGGACAAAAGTTGTAGATCATACAATTAATTCTCTACAAAAATAATCCAGTCACTTTTTCTCTTACGACTCACCATTCGTGAGATTCTCTATACTGTTAGTCGCTAATTCAAATACAACTGTCGTTGTTGGCGAAGATGTTGATTTGTTGATATTACTCACTGCACGGACTCCAAATGATAAAATTATTTACTTTTTGAAACTTGAGAAAGCTCAAGTATAACCAACAATATATTCATCACAAAGTCCGACTATATATCTGAAATGTCAAGCTCATATTTTATTTTTACATGTAAAAACCGGTTGCGATACTACATCGGCTATTTTTAAACGAGGTAAAATATCAGTATTTAATTGCTCCGAAGTATTTACAAAGATAGACTCTTCTCCACACGACATCGTTAAAAATTGAATCGTTTTCTTCTTCCGATGTATGGTGCTCCAAAAAAATTGATTCCGTAGACATAGATATTTGAGATTTGTGAAATCTGGAACAATAAAACAGTTCAAGTTTGGCTAGGCAATGAGCTGGACCCAAAAGAATGGGGCTGGAAATTAATAGGTAATTATTTGGAGCCAATTCAAACTGCTTAATAATATTTTTTGTAAATGCAAGACGGATTGTACTAAGAATTGTAGCAGGCAAAAAGTGGGATTATTTTGTTTGCATCAATTGTCAGGGTCAGACTTGCTTCAATATTGAAACAAATACAACAGATGAAGATATTTATGATATTAATGAAGAGAAAATTGATGCATCCATTTTTGTAGAACAGCGTACAGAAATTCTGCAAGAAGAATAAAATAAAGACGAAGAAATAATTGTCGAAGTAGAATTGGACTATCATCTAATAATATAAGAAAGTAACATGTGAAAGAAAACAACCTATTCCACTTTGATAATTAGCAATATTACCATACTTTCAATCAATAGGATACGATCTGATCAAACTTTATTTATTACAATAGATCGTGGAGTATACCTACTGAGGAAACCACGTTTAAAAAAATGCGCCAAGGGTATTACCTCATAGGAGGTGCGGAAATGTGTGAATATTATGTTAAATATGAATTTTCTAATGATTAAAAACGCCATACCTCACGAATGGTGAGTCGTAAGTGACTGGACTATTTATGTAGATAATTGTATAATCTACAACTTTTGTCTAACCTATTTTCGCGATAATACTTACCGTTTTCGAGAAAAATGGGAAAAACCTTAATTTTGTTCTTTTAACCTTAAATAAAATTTTTTTCAGAAGTAGGATCGAAGGGGATTTCTGACATTTCATTTATAATTATGAATTCAAAATGCGAATTTTGCCTGAATCAATTTGTGTCTATTTTGACTAGACTATCTGAGAATGGTAGACAAGATATAAAAGACCTCAGTCAAATTCACTATAAATTTATCAATTTATTCCAATCTACCTCGTATAATATTGTTTTGTTGAAATTCTGAAGTAAATACATTGATTTTAATAATATTTAAGTTATGTATGGTTAAGTAAAAATTTGAAATAAAATCGACTTCTGATAATTTCATTTCATCGAAACATCCTATGGGACCAAGAAATTGGGAAAAAATATTATACTCAAATGGTTGAAGGAATTTAGTGAATTATATTTTATAGTTTTTAGATTTTTGTACAGAAGTAACTCTTTTCGAACGATCTCTTCACATAATCATTTACGTAATTCATTAAAATAATAATATCCAGGTAGTTAAGAGTAATATTAATATAGTGGGGTGGGCGTTCAAAACAAAAGCCCTAATTTTAAACCAAACCGCAATCTGCTAAGATTACTGTTATTATGATCATAACGCACACGTTTTCAATATTTTGAATACCGAATTAATTAATAATACAGGCGCAGAGGGCAGCTGAAAGTGTTAAAAGATAGTACCTAATTGGGTATCGAAATATTACAATGTTAAGAGGTATCTAAACGTAACCAAACAATTCCACCTATAATCAAAACAAATTAGACCGTCAGGTTTGAATTTGGAAAAAAATCATCTATAAACTTCTCGCGAAAATAATAAATAGTTTGAGTCATAAAATCGATAGATTTAAGTTAAAAGAAAATTTCAGTTTAGATAATAATGCAGATGAAAATACCAGAGTATATGATATTTTTATTTTATTTGAAGACGTACTATAGCAATTAACAGTGGTAAATAGTTGAATTGACTATTAGTTATTGCAAAAAAATACGAAAGATTTATCAAATAGGGTAGAAAAAAATTGAAGGAGACTGAATGGATGCAACAACAAATAAATGATAATTGAAGGAATGGTAAATCATTTAAACATTGAGATGATGTTATTGGATCTAGTACAACTAGCTCACAATAGACAAATTATCTATTGAACAAATACAGTAGTATATCCACCTGAATCATTGTCTCGGATGGAGATAGCGCAACTAATCACCAGTTCAGTGTCTTCTGTGACATCGACGTGGCTTCTTCTATTTCTCTACGGTGATTTTTTTGGTAGCGCTATTTTTTTTGTTTCGATTTTGACGCACAAGTGAACAACGTGCAGCCGGTTTAAAAATGGCGACAAGTGGACTTTGTAGATGTTAATCAACTCCGAATCAAATCAAAAAATGTTGAATATTAATCTTTTCTTTGGTTATGTGTTAAGAAGACTATGCTGCTGTGATCGTCAAAAAAGATCCGGTTTGTAGCAGACAGGAGTCTATTTTTACCACCATGACAAAGCACTTACCCATACAGCCATATCCTTTCAACACTTTTTGACTGAAAATGTCTGATTACGTTTCCACGCACCTTACTCGCCTGAACTGACCCTGAATGACTTTTTCTTATTTCCACGTATACAAAGAGGCATGAACGGACACCGAGCTAAGTAGGAATTGCTGGAATCGTTGATGGAAATCAAACTAAAACACTCTTCATTGTTATCATTATACCAATACCCACAACGCCTTTAGATGACCAAATTATTCTCTTCATATACCTAAGGCAAACTCTTCATCGATGTTTACCTAAGAATCATAAGTTTGGACTACTTAGGTAAACGTAAAGTTATGGAGGAATAAATGACTAATAAAAATAGTGATATGAATAGATAACAATCGTCACCATAAATGGAGACGAAAAAAATAAGAAAGTGATAAAGCAGTACTTGGAAATTTACAGGAAATAATATCAAACAATAATACAGCAGAATTAATAGCGTTATCGTTCACTAGAAGCCTAATGAATAAAAGAAAAAACGTTGAAAACATCAAAAAAGTGCAGGATTAAAATAGGAAAGTATAGCTAGATCTAGCACCATTAAAAAACAGAAAGGAAAACGTGGAAACCTCAAGGAAATGGAGGGTATTCGCAGAATTACAGAACTATATATAGATCTAAGTGTATAGATTAAGCAGTATTGGAAGAAGAAAACATTAAAGAGATGGTGTTAAAGAGAGGTACGCGGGATTAAAATGAGCAAGAGTAGCTAGGTTTGGAAGCAGATAGAATAACGTGTAAATCTCGAAGAGCTATAAAGTATTACCAAAATATGTGTAGGATTAAACTGGATCAAATTAACTGGTTCTAGGAACCTTAGGAAGAGACGAGAAATCCTCAAAGATATTGAGGGTCTTAACAAGAGATGCCCAGGAATAAAATGGACTCTGAAGACATTAAAAATATTTGTTAAGCCGCTTTGTTCTTTTTTATATATATTAAGTGGAATATTTCGGTTGAAGGTGAACATCACTGTTAACCCCGCCTTGACCAGGTGTATGCGGGTGATTTAAAATAAAGTTAATATTATACATACTAATGATCCCTTCAGTTTCAACAAAAATATCAACCAAGTTACTAGTTTTTTGCTATCTTCTGAAATACATGTTGCATTATGAAAGGTTCAGTGAATAATTGATGGGTGCATGTAATTTTTAGGTAAAAAACATTTTCATTATAATATTAGTTCAAAAGGTGATTCTAAAAAGAAATCCTTCTGTGTTTTCATTACTCATCATAGCTTGAGCTTCATTAAATAACAGCGTAAGTTTCATTTCATAACTTTCTGACTCTCATAAATCCTCAGCTTTTTCTTATTTCAAATTAAGTTTCTATAATTCTTCTTTATTGATTAAAATGCTTGTTTCATCTAGAGTTTCAATGTTATTGTTACCATATTTGTTATTTGGTTGACCATCAACGAAGAATTTTTTAAGATCTATTCATTAAATGTATTTGTGAACCAACTTTTACAATAATTGAAAATAAACGTCGTAGAAATATTACCCTCCAAATCGGATAAAATTTTGTCTACACACTACTGTTTATAGAAATTGGAGGTTTTGAAATTCATAATCGAAATTATAATATTTGAATCTCGATAATGCACCAGCTGACAATATAATAATTTTGAAAGGGTCAAAAAGGATAATAATAAAGAATAAGTACCTTGAGAAATGTTGAAAGTTTATATATGCGGAAAAGCAGAATAATGCCAAGATTTTCTTTGATAAACATTTAAAGGTATTAGTAGAATATGTTTTACAGTTAGCAAAAAAAGTCCTCCCACCCTGTCATATGTTATTATATTTGAACGATTGCTACCCCCTAACGTCACATTATACATTTTGAAATTCCATATGTAAAAATAATCAAATCAAAACAGCAGCTCCAAAACTTCTCTGTAATTTTCATTCAAAATAAGTAGTATAACAAGCTTGAGCTCGCCAACGACTGAAATCTGCTTAAACCTTTTGTTTTTCTTTCACATCGAGCTTTTGTATTTTAATAATTTAATATGCCGATTTCCCTCGCATTCAAGGTCACAATTAAATACGTTAAGAAGTTCAACGAGCGGGGTGAAATGAACTCCGAGGACGAAAAATGCAGTGGACTCCCCAAAAAAGCTGTCGCCGGACGAAAAAATAAAAAAAGTCTACAAAATAATTCCAGATAACCGTAAATTGGGAGCTTATTTAGATAGCTGATATCAAAGATACAGATATCAAAGGAACGTGAATCGTGAATCATTGTGTGTGAGCAAAAATTCTGTTCAAAGTGGTTGTCGCGTGAGCCTCACAATCAGTCAAAAGTAACGAAGAATTGGAAATTTTGAGCAGTGTTTGGGTCTGTTCAAACTCGAAGTATGTGTCGATACTCTACAACATGACTCTATCTTTTCACACTAATCGACAGTCAGCTGAATGGACTGCACGTAATGAACCGACTCCAAAGTGTAGAAAGACGCAAAAACTGGCTGGTAAGGTATCAGTTATTTGAATGCTCATAGTATAATATTCATCGACGGTTTTCAAAAAGGAAAAACCGTATATGACTATTACGTAGCGTTATATGAGCGTTTAAAGGACGAAATCGAAGTGAACGGCCCCATTTGAAGTAGAATAAAGTACTGTTTCATCAAAACAGTGGACCGTGCCACGAATCAGTGAAAATCATAACAAAATTGCATGAATTGAGCTTCAATTTGCTTGCTCATCCATCATATTCTCCAAATCTGGATCTCAGCGACTTCTTCTTGTTCTCAGACATCGACGCTCGCTGGTCAGAAATTTTGAGCCGATAAGGAGGTTATTGTCGAAATTAAAGCCTCTTTAGATTCTAAAAACATGATTTTAAACATTTTCTAATTTTTGTTCTTCCAGTTTTTGTTTTACTAGGTACATTTATTTAGGTATATTATTTATTCATTACATTAAAGCTTCATCTCTTTTTCAATTAAATGTATTATATTATTTTTTATTCTTTCATAAAGGCACATCTTGAAGTTCGTGGACCAAAATAATACTGAAAAGCCGTGCATCATCATTGAATTGAACATTCGATTGTCAGTGATAAAAAAATGCAAAGCGTACACCACTCAGTCTCCTGCATGTATTCAGAATATTCCACACAAAACGATCCTTGGACGTCTCCCAAGGATCATATATCTACGACAGATGCCACTTATTCAAAACAATTTACAACTAAAAGACCATTGAGGGAAAAAAATCCAAAAAATATCAAACACGTGTCGTACAAAGAAAAAACTCCGCAAGTGGTGGCGCGACGGAATGCTCGAGAAAGAAGAAGAGTCCAAGCTGTCAACATGGCTTTTGTGAGATTGAGAAAGGCCATTCCATATCAGAATGCGAGGTAATATGATACGATTTTTAAAAATTTTGTTTGCTTTGACGAAAGTAGATTTAAGAGTCAAATTACTTTTTTCGAGAATATTTTTACTCTAGAGATACCGAAATAATGTGTCTATTTATTGATAGATGAACACGTTTCGACAGTAGAAAATCTAAAAATAATCTAATATTTTTATTATATTGAATTCCTTTTTATAGGTAAATCAAGTATGTGAAAATCGGGTATTTCATTAAAAAATATAAAGAGGGTACGTCAATAATCAAAATTTCAAGTATTTACAACAAAGAAAACATGCTCAAATCACTTGCATATTATTTTCTAAATATCAAATATATTATACGAGGGTCAATAAGCCCGTAACTTTTAGACTTAAATCCAGGTTTTTTTATAGAGAATCAGGTTCAAAAACTCCATATCGCAGATGACCAACATCAAACTGGTAGGTAGGTAAACTGTTTCTAAAGACGTTAACTTGGTCATCGTTAGTATGATTGTGAGTGTTGATGTAGTGGTACTCTCAAGAGTATGTTCAGTATGAATATCACCAACGGTTCCAGAAATTCCAACTTAGTGGTAAAGATTACGCTTGTAGAACGAAGCGACAATTTTACAGACTCATACTTAAGAGAATATTCTAAATGTAAGCATCTGATTAATGTTAGATGTCCATTATATTCAATTTGAATAATTATCCTGAAGATACTTTGCCCCATGAAATGATTTGTGAGTTATTACCTATTTTTAAAAGTGAACACGGATAATATTTAACGTCCGTGTCATTTATTCACGGTAACTACTCTGCTCTTGTACTTAATGAACGTCGAATAAATGTTCAATCTCTTGTACTATAGCTAGCGTTTTCAGCGCCTACAAATCCTTTTATTGAGGTGGATTACTCCCATTGTTCTTTTTGTTGCAGTTTGTTGTTGGTCTTGTCTTCGTTTGTCACCTTTATCTATTCTTTTCTGTTTCTGCATTTTGCTTTCCAGTCTACTATTTTTATGATTGTGGTATCTTCTTCAATTTGGTTTCTCCGAGTATTTATTGGTCTGCCTCTATCTCTTGGCCATAGAGGTATACATTGTGTTATCCACCTCATAGTTTCTCTAGGTTTCGTGACTAATAAATTTCAACCAAAAGGGGATACAAAATTTGGTTTGAGAGTTTACATATAAAGAAACTATCTGCTAAGTAGATGCCGCGGTTGTTTAATACTATCAAAAGCTCAATGGAATTAAGAATTCGAACTAATATATGGATAACTTTTTTATGTATATGTCATATATGAAACTATATATGCGTATTTTGCGTACCAAAATATTATTTTTTCATGGTTTTAAAAAATCAGAAACTCTGCTCTCGTATAAGCAATAATTGGTTTTTATGTTGTCAATAGTAAAAATACACTGGTATGATTTCAGAGGAAAGAGGATAAGTAAAGTAAAAACTCTGAAAAATGCGATAAAGTATATCCAGGAGTTGGAAATAATATTGCACGATACCAACATATATGAGGCGTATTATAAATATGTAAGTATGGTCGATTTATACTTACCTATAACACACAAACTAATTCAGGTTAAAAAGGTCCTTCCATGTGAGATGAAAGTTGAATTTTAATTTCATTCATATATCAACTGTCCGCTAGATCAAGTGTAAGGAGGTTGCTTGACCCAACCAAATGCCCACATAAAATCTTGGGATTATCTAGGCGCACGTGGTCATCATGTCATGCCTTTTGTTCTGATTATCAATACGTAGTTGAATTTATTGTTCCCCTTAAGCAAAAAAATTCATTAGCAACAAACTCTTCGTGTTCTAAAATACGGTATACATGATTTTCCGTACTGACAATGTTTGGTAGTCTTCTTTAGGTGATATCTATCGAATTCCGTAGACTTATTTGGATTCTGGTGCAAAATACACCACCCGTTTTGGGTAAAACTGTTCATATAATTAAGAAATCTCATAAAGCGTATGTTCTCTTGAATTTTTGATCAATTTACTCTACCAAATAATCATTTATATTAGAAGGACAGCCAGTACGTCCCATTTAATCGCAGCAAGCCAGTTCGTACCTCTACGACATCTAGCGGTTCCAAATCAACCTAATAACAGCTCAGTATCACTATTCACTTTAATGTTACCTTTCTAGTTTTCTGTATATTTTTTCATTATTATCTGTTATCGAAGACCTATTATTTCCGATTTTGGCTTATCCTTGGTATAAATGCTTTCTTTTTATCGTTCACACTTTCCAGGAAATGTCTTTTCGCTCCATTGATAATTCTAGATTCTCTTTCTACCCCAATTTTTTCTGTTTAGCTTCTTCCTGTCTCGCTTTTTCAATATTCTCCAATCACATTTCTTGTTCTTTTCTTACTAGTTGTATAACGATACGCTTCGCTCTTTTCCAATGTGACTTGAATTCATCATTCTTCAACTGATGTTTCTATCTCTCGTTGCTAGCTTTCCATATCTTATAAGTATTAGCTTAGATTATCATTCTCCTAATATTCTCATCCAAATAATATTGGAACCCTTCTATGGAGGTCGGACCTATGAGCTTAGCATTTTTTCTTTATTTCTTTCTGAAATCTGATGGTCAGTCAAGCTGAATGACCATGTTTGAATTCAGCTACCCAGAATTTTACTATCGTAAATGATAGTGCAGAGTCTCTGTAGACAGTTTATATTTCCTCTTTCATTGTTTCATTTGTATACCTATACGTATTGCAATTCAAAAGCCAATATGTAATAACAGCGTAATACTAAATTTTTTCTATTTTCTTCACAACGAATCATAGATTCGCAAATAGATAGTACTGATATATTCACGTTGAAATCGGAAACTTTTCGGACAACCCTCGTATAATCTTATTATGCATTCACTGCTGTGTCAAGAACAATAAATAAAATTATTGATTTTAATTTTTTAGGATAAATTCCATGATTTTATATACCTACCTGGCAAATATGATTATGAAATGGAATGAAGAAACTATCTTCGTAGAATTATATTCAAGACCAAACTTATATTCGTAAGATGGTTATAATTCTCAAATTATTATTACAATACAAAAAATATTCTTGCTGAGGTTAGTCAGTTTAATTTTATATTTTATGATGACACTGAGTTGAAACTATGTCCGAACTTGTCAGCTTTCTCTTTTCGGTTATAATATTAGGTTTGTTCCAACCTGCTATTCGGGACCGTACTTGTAACGGTTATGGAAAGCGTTAATAGATATTTTCTGCGCAATCTCCTGGTATGCACGGTTCTTGTAACAGTACTTGTTATCAACCAAAGGTTCGTTCCAACCCATCAATAAACCGTCCTTGATACGTCTTCCAACCGTCTCTGAAACGGTTCACCAACGATATTTGAGTCGGCTGGAACGCAAAACAGAATCGTTCCTATAACGGTAAGGCTGAAACACATAATCTCTATTGCACAGAATCGTCACTGTACCAAGGACAATTTTTTGATGGTTTGGAACAATCATATTGTTTACGAACATTTTATAAAATATGATTTGAATTTTGATAGCTATACGCAGTATAAGTGTGACATGTCATTGTTGATCAGTCATCATTCCATTTATTTGACAGGTTTAAGGTAACTGAAATTAATAATTTTCATTAAGAGAGTCTTTTTCGAAAGATAATGTGAACATTGAAGTTGTTCCAACGTAAAAATTATGTAACGACAATGAATACATTTGCTTCTAATTTTTTCAATGTTGTTTGGAACTCAACGTTTAAAAATGGCAATGTAACGTCACCAAAAATGAGGCGTATTGACGACAGCAGTGAAAAACTTTTAGTTGCTTTCCAATTTATTACGCACGAAATCTATGCTCATGAGCTTAGCACACAAAAATAAAACTTCGGTGAGTTTGGTGTCATGTGTCAAATACTAAATTTTTTTTGTTCATTTGTTGCCGTGTCCGAGATACAAGATACTCGATTAATTGAATTCAAAATACGAATTCTACAGAAGTACTTCTTTGTAATTATATAGAAGATTCCCTTCTTAGGCTCTTTTATATTTTTATAGTCTTTTTTATCGAGTAGTAATTTATATTATGCATTTGTTTCTGTATCCAATAATGCTAAAGACACATAACCTCAATTCTACAGTTTGTATTTGAAGCACATTTTTGAAGCTCATGAAGCCTAATTAATTATATGGTGATTGAGGGGCAAGGGGGAAAACGCGACTGTGTTTGACGTATATATTTAATATTCCCTTATTGTTAGTCCCTGTAAGTGGAAGTGTCATATATATAATACTCTTATTTGGACAGTTGGTATGGAGGAAAAAACGTCACTACGTTACGGTGCCGACAATATTCATTTTCTCTCTCGTCCGAGACACTTTATCCATACCGCGCATGCTTGATAATGCGCAGAAGCGAGCTGAAACCTCGGAGGATAGAGAAATCGTTGGAATTCTGTCTTCCTTAGTCGAAACATCTTCCACTTATAGACACTGTCCATATAGAAGTATTGCATATATGGGAAGTGTTGTCTACTAGAAGAGACAGCAACTGCAAAGTTATAGTAATCATTTTTGGTTCGTTAGTTCAAATCATGCACGGCTCTTTTTTTTCAATTCTTATTATTAATTATTCATATGTATGTATATATTATTTTAAATAATTAAAAATTATTTTTATATGGTCAAAATATTTAATTGTTATAATCAATATTTAACATCTACTCATACAATTGCGCTGGTGATCATGCTCCATTTTCGGGCTTGCGCTTATTATTTTAAGTCTAAATGACAGAAACAGATGTATGTATATTTGCACCGTTGGGTCGTCATCCTTTTCCAGACTCCTACTAGCAATATAGGAGTATTAAATATATGGTTTAACTTTTCAAATGACAATTTGTAAAGTGCTATTAAAGTTTTGCGCATCCATGTGTTCGATTGGGTGCTTAAATTGTGCAATTGGAAAGCAACTTCTAAAATAGTCCTAGATAACTCATTCTTGACAAACTATGTGGTGGACATTTCTAATTGTGGAACAATATTATTGATTTCTTGTATGAGATGAAACCATATAAAACCCTATTAAGGTATAGAAATATAGAATCAATTAGAAACAATAATTCAAAAAAGGAGTGAAAGACTAATGGGATTTAAAACACAGTAACAAAATCATTATTAAATAGATATAAATTAAAATTAATATGAATAACCTCAGATTACAATATTTGTTATATAAATTTAGCTTTGTTCGCAGATTTGATTCCGAACTAGTTCAGAGTTCTTTTGTGATTCCGTATTGGCGGGTCACATTTATTGAGTTCAATATTCGTTCAGAATCGGTAGTAGTAGTTATTTTATTTTTATTCGGTTGCTCATGTACAATACCAAAAATTTTAATAAAAAATATAAATTCAAGTCAACTAACTATAGCACATTAGAAGTCCCCCAATCTTCAAGTTTAGAGAAATTTGCGATACCAATCCTGCAGATAGCTTTTTCATACCCGTTCCGTTCAATTATTTCCTTCATCACCTATCTCCCGTAATTCTATTTGACGATCTATAAGTAGAAAAGCACGGATTTTATTAACTATTTCTGGAGTCGTTACAGTAAATGACGGGCAATGTTCATACGGCTACTTTTTAAAGTAACGAATAACTTTCAGGATAATTTTCACGTAATTTTTTCTTCTTCTTCTTATTCATTTTTAAGATCTCATGATCTGTTAGTTTCTCTGTATCAGTTCCTGGGAGGTGGACTGCCAGCTGCCCATCCATCTCTTTTCCCTATTGGTTTCCCTTCCATTACGATGCGTGGCAGTGTACTCTCTTGTATTGTCCTCTCGTGGACGTACCTGTATCTTTTTCTTTGTCTCCTCCATCTTACGATGTCTTGCACACCAGATTGTTCTCTGATTCGATCTACTCTTGTTTTTTCCCACTATAGTCCTGAGCGTTTTCATTTCGGCTACCCAAAGCATGCTTTTCGTTTTGTTAGTTTCCTCTCTGGTCTCTTTTTCTCTGTTTCTTAAATTGTTTTTCGTTTGAAAGAGTATTAAAACTAATGTATCTATGAGTTTTATGTAAAATTTTGACAGATGAGAACGCTGTGGAAATTAACAATATTATCAACGTATCGAAGCTTCTATCTCAAAATTCACTCCTCCGTCAAACATGGCTCGTATATGATAGTAGTAAATAGTCATAGAATCAATATAAAGGCTAATTTTTCTTAAATCATTAGGGATAAAATAAAATCCAGAACCGGTTCTTAACGAATCATCCGTATTACAGCGATTCTGAAAAGATTATTAACTAGTTCGGAAAGGGTTCTATATGTGATCCGCAAACAAAGCTAATATAGGTAAGTAGGACATAATAAAGTATATTTATTTCCAAGATAGATACGACGAAAACAAAAGCTCGACCGTGGTATGCTACCTGGACGTGATTGTACGACATTTTCTTGTTTACGCTTTATTCCTCTTGGTTAATACGTGTATGCATTTTTCTTTTTAATCGCGTTGCTTGCAGTTGATTATGACTCGAAAACGATTTTAAGAATGTTCATGAAGTTTTGGTAAAGTAATAGAGAGGAGACAAATGTAACAATTTTCAAATTATAAGTTAAATTACACTGCATGTCTTAATTGCTCTCAAATAATATATTCTCCATCAAATAAATTAGGGCTTTTCTATCAAAATACTATTATACCCATTGACTTTGAATATTTTAGAAATTTTGTATAAACTTTTGGTAAATCGGGATTATCTTTAACCACTCCCACAACTTTACCTAAAGTTGGTATTCCGTTCCTTCGGAACTTTCCTTTATATTGCGTGTTTTTCAATTCTTAAATTATTTAAAACTTAAATTATTTTTTAACACGTTTTTTGAATGGGCTATAATCAAGTTCTTTGTGTCTGTTCTAGACATTTTATCATTCGAGTTGATTGAAGTTATACACACAATTATAGAAAATGATTACAAACCGTAATTAGTATAGTAAATAGAGATTTTAATTGAATAAAGTGTTGTAATAGTAAACAAACAAGTATTTGAAGAAAAAAAATGAGTAAAGTGAGGCCAAAAATTTTGCGTTTAAAATATATTTTCTTTATCTTGAATGCCGAAACACTTAGAGACTATGATCGGGTTGACCCGATTTTGAATGTTCGGAAACTAACCCGGATCACGGTCATGTTGTGCGGAAACTGATCGAGTTAATAGTCTTAGTCATATGATATGATCCTTTCTACCCTGTATGGAGGGTAGAGATAAGGAGAACCGTCTTGTAGGGGGATTAGTTGAAAAAGAATCTAGCTGTAAACAAAAAATTATAATACGAATACTAGCCAAAATAGCGCTAGTGTAGCAAGTGGAAATGATATGAATTTACCAGTTAGCAGCTTCCTTTCAACAGACACTTTTCGATACACCAAGATGGTTCTCCTTACATCCACCCTCCATACTACCCTGGTAGCCGGATCAGCTGGCGGGTTGTTTCATTTGTCTATTGATTTTTGAGCTGTCTACTATTAATTATAAACAACAGCGTAATTGATAGGTTATTGAGGTTTGCGATTTTCGCCATTTCCGCATAAAAATAGCTTATTGGCATTAAACTTTACTGCAAAATCCGTTGGAGGTAAATTGTTGATAACTTCTCAATAACAATTATTCAAACATCTGAAATGTTTAATACAACCAAATAAATATCATTGAAAAATTAACGTACAAAAAAGTAATAAAAATTAGTTCTTGAAGATTATGTTTCAAATTTGAAATTTCCTCCGAAAATCGAATGTGAACTTCGGAAACGGTGTCAGATTTCTGCAGTACGGAAAAACAAACTTTAAGAATTGTCTATTGTTTATTCAGGGAATGATTGCAGGGCATTGAATTTTTAGTAAAAAACCATCTAGCAGATACACTGAAAGAGTCGAAGAAATTATAATATCACAGCATTAGAGGGCCAAACGATGTTATTCAACGATAAATCGAATCAAAACGTTTTTTAGAAATTGAATTACTTGGTTAAAAATGAACAAAAACAGAAATAAAACTTGTTTCTCGGAAAAGGCTTACAATTATAAATATGCGATAATTTAATATATGATGTGAGCACGATAGTTGTTTATAATTCTGGATAAGGGATGTTTCGGAAAGTTTTTTGGAAGCGTCACTTTATACTGGCTTTTTTTTTAGTTTTAACTAACCAATCTTCCTATCGCCTTCTTATACTTAATTGATGAAATTCTTAATCAACTTCTAGTGACCACTAGATCATTCTCCGGGATGTTGTTAACAAATTAAAACCAAATACACGGTTTTTACTTGCCGAAGAAATAAAAAAATTAAGTTGTACGAATCTCCATTCTCTTCAGCCGAACAAATTTTTCGTAATTCTGCAGTAAAAGTTGAAAATAATCTTTTTCTATGCGTTTTACCTACATTAAAAGTATCAATTTCAAGCCTGGGTCTAAGTTTTCAAATAGCGTTACTATAAGTAAAGTAATTGGAAATACAGCTATGGTTCCAAAAAACTGAGGCATCTCCAAAATTCTATTGCTCCGAGGGGTTTTTTCAAAATGACACGTCCGAAAGTAAGTGAATTAATCTTCCTCGTCCACGTATAATTTATCTCAAAATATTAACGATATACAAGAGAGAGAGAGGTTACAGATTGGTAGGATAAAGAGGATTTTTGTAAGGAGGGGATTATGTTGGAGTAGGCCCTGATATAGGAATAGCTCCTCTGCAGCGCTGGGGTTGTGTTGGATGCGTTAAGCTGTGTTTGTCTAACTATTTCTGAAGGGAGATTTTGGCCAGAAAAAAAACGAAAATGAAGCTTGTAAGCAAAAACGGCTATTCTCGGTTTGTTTTTTTTTAATTTTTGAAGAATTTTATTTATTTTTTGTTTTTAATTTTTGAAGAAATTTTTTTGGGTTTAGTGAAAATTTGGTGTTTTTTTTATTTATTTTAAATTTAAAATGGGGCGGGAGGGTACAGCTGCGGCTGCATTATTCCCTATCGTCGGTCATTTGGCTAGAGAACCGGTTCACCAGGTTGCAGGACGATATACAAGATGGATGCAATTCTTTTGTATATCTTTTTCGGTTTCACCATCTCCTTTATTTAAAACTAATAAAGAAGCACTTCCACAGTAGTGTTTCCAAAAAAACTTAGACTGGAAAATAAACTGGAGGTCTTGAGACACACAGCGTACTTTCATCCTAGTCTCTACTATGATTTTATTAAAGTTTATTTTTCCATACTGCAACCATTCCAAAATACGTAATCTTACATCCTGGCATTCAATCGCGTTTTGTACGCAAAAAGGTCATCAAATTATTTTTGTAGGAAATTAATAAACTGTCAATCTATAAGAACAGTTTCTATCTAAGCACTTTTACGACTGAATCACCAATAAGTGACCAAACGGTGATCACACGCTTACGATTGTTTACGCCTTGTCTATCTTGAAAATATATACACTTTGAAATAAAATCTAGTCAAAAATAAATTTCAGTCTAGTCAAATATGTATACCCTGTCAATATAATATTTATTTCTAATAAAATAATAAAAAATAAAAAAGTTGTTCATGAACCACTGACCATTTAACAGCGATTAAGGCTACAATACACGTATGAATGGCAATGCCTAATCTAATACATATGTTGTGGCTATAGGTAGAAAAGTTCTTTCAGAAACCAAATATTTCTCTCGATATCTTCCTGGATCTACTAAGAAGTAAGGTGAGTACTTGTCCTTTCTGGAAAGAATCCTTGAACAGATCAAGATCCACAAACGGCTTTAGCGCTGGCGAAGAAGTTGGTCGTAAGTTTGTTTTAACCAAAGATGTGAGCAGTAGTATAATCTGTGCACTAAATTAACGATTGTGTTATGTCCTTAATATTAATCGACACGATCGAGTAAATAACTATAATATGAACCTGGAGCAATTTTGGGCACTATCAATATAAACATAATCATGGTATTACAGTAGTGCCAGAATGAGAAAGTCAGCAGCTTCTTATCATTATTTTGTTAGTTTTTTATACATAGGATAAAAAACCATTTAACAGATAAAGTGACATAATCTTTCGAACGATAACTTTAACACTCTATTGTAAAGTTTCAGAAATTCTAAACTCTAAATTAGACATTTTCTACGGTGTTATTTAATATCCGTCATAATTTTGTTCCCTTCATAACTTTTTTAGGGCGTAGCTAGTGCATGCACTACTGAAGTGGCCATTTTCAACCACCGCGTAGATGATATTGTACTACCGTAAATATATCTTCAGTAGCATCGGGTTCTCTTATTTAGTGGATCGGTGGTTTCCCTACTTAACAAGGAGATAAAAAGAAATAAACGGTTTAAACTGAATTTGGCTTTTATTAAAACAAATAAAAGATTTTTTCACCCAACAATGTACGTTAATTGAGTTCCTACATCGATAACTTCATTACTTATTTCCAATTTTACTTTTGAATCGATGATTTTGAAAACACTTTCTGTTGGTATTTTAATTTTATAATTAGTTGATTCCCCAAATACTGGTATTTTCCTTGGACCTAGTACTGGATCTTCGAATCTCCATAACTCAATAGAAGATTCTTCTGAAAAGAAAATATTTAATAATTATCATTGTATGTAATTCATAAATACTTATATTTCATTCATTCGATAAAGAAAAAGTAAATAATGATCAAATACATGGAAAATGAGATAATTTCTTTCAATATTTCACTTCATGTCTACAATTGTCTTCTAGATTTTCTATTTGCCTTGCTTCTTTTTATTATTTTCTTTGTCTTCTTCTGTACCTATTTCTTTGTGGTACCGATCATGCTAGTGTTTTGTTTGGTACTTTATTTTTTTAATATAGCATACCTTTTGTATTCATGGTGTCTTGATGAAATTAGTAACCGTTCTATCTGTTAATAAGTGATATAACTCTGTTCATCATCCTTTCACTTTCCACTAATAATTCTTTGTTTCCTTAGTTCAAGACTTATCGTCTACACTTTTAATCCATTAGTCGCAATATAAATTAATAAATTCCTTTATCTTTCATCTGCATATTTCTTCCCATTATATTATTTACTTTGCTCATCAATTAATTAATGCCATTTTTAGTTCCATCCTCCTCAATATTTATGGTTCTTGTATGCTGTGCCTAGCAAGGTTACGATCCTGACGAGTGAAAATGATTTGCAAATAGAACACAATTTTTGATAAGCAACTTTATAAAATTATAGCAGTTTCTTTTACTTTATTTGTCCAAACAACCAACAGAAAATTTGCAACATAATCGTTGCTACATACTTGAAGAAACAAAACAAAAAAAATGTAAATGCACTTAACGTGACATATATTTAATACTGAATCAGTAACGTAAATTGATATAATTATTGTTCCACCCATGTACAGACGTGATGAAAAATTTTTCTTCGTCCTCACCTTGAGCACATCTAGGTTCTCTTTTCTCATAATAAATTTCACAATAATCACTATTACATTATTAAAGGTTGATATCTGCATACTGAGAGCCAAATAACAACTTCCTAAAGCCAATCCTCAAAAGTAGCTCACAAAACAGTAAAGTATAAAAGAAACAAGGAACCCTCCTAATATATACCTTTAATTTAGTTTTGTTGTTTCTAGAAGTGAAGTGAAAGAAGTTGAAAAAACAATTTTCTTTTTGGGCTATCAATCTGTCAACTGTCATAATCTATTTGAGCAACTAGTACCTTATAGCAGTGTAGCTATTAACTTACTTTTTATAGCTTTAATATCTTTAGCGAGTCTATTAATTACTTTAGAATAAGTATCACCATCACTTATAATCAAATTATATGAAAATAATCCATTATGAGCTATGGGATTTACAAATTCGACCTTTATTCCAGGTTTTGTCGAAAACAAGACAAATGGTGCACCTGGGCAGCATTCTTTCATCTTTTCTGAAGCTTCTGGGTCGTCCGTAAACTTAATTACAACTTCCTCAAGCTAAAATTGAAATTTCATACGAGTTTATAAATAAAGTGACACAAATTATAAAAGGTTTACGTACGTCTAAAGTATTTGCCAAATAGGCACTATTAATTTTCAGTACTTCTGCTTCATCAAATTCTAAAGTTAAAGCTAAAGCTTTGACACCAAACTGCTCTATTTTCTCCCTTGTGGCTTGTACAAAAGGCATTACTCGTTTCATGTATTTTTTTAGCTCTACCATTTTGGAAAATTCCGCAGATAGAGTTTTATTATCAGGGAGAACGCCGTTTTTTTTCTAAAAAAACCAAAAGAAAAATATATTTCAAAATATACCCCCCCCCCAAAAAAAAACATTTTAACATGAAGCAAAATACAAAGTATTATACTAAATATAGTAGAAATTAACATATGCATTAGCGTAATTGTTGGTTGTTGCATTAATGCAGTATTAGTTATTGAAACAATACTTTAATAAAGAAAAAAGCCAAACTAAACAAAGATTGGGCCACATTTTGAAAATAATCACGGCAATGTTCGATAATAATGTTGTCTAAGTAATATTGGGTATTAAAAGAACTCCCACATATAGGGATCAATTCTGTACGGGCTTCGAAGCAAATTCCTTGCCAAAACATTTTAGAGCCACCACCAAAAGGCACTTCAGGAGAGACATTACAGCTGGCAAACCTTTCTCATTACCTTCGTCAGACATGCTCACATCCATCTGGAGCTTTAAGGCTGACTCTAGTTTCATCTGAGAACAGAACCAGTTTCCAATTCTGATGTAGTCTTGCAAGTTTTAATCTCTGAACTTTGTGTCCTCTGGTAAGCATGGGAGACGATATAATGATATTTCGAACAAGTTATAATTCATTTTTTTGCACATTGCTGGTGACCCTTTTGTTTCTGAGAGCACGTTGTCTCAAAAAATGATCATCAATTTGATTAGAGCAACGTTTTCGGCCTTGTTCTGGCTTTCGATGGCCATTACGTCATCTTACTGATTCTGGAATGATGTTTTCCTATCAAACCGGCAACATATCGCATTAAATATCCTTCATTCAGGAGAGTCGATGCACTGCCTCTACCATTGGTAAATTTCTTTGGCGGTTCGTTTTTTTTACTAGACATAATCCCAAGTGAAGTTCCAAACATGCATGTGATACTATAATTAACTTAAATAACAGCTGTCACTGTTCAACAAGGTCTGTGGCCTACTTGTTGTACAGTAAGTTATAGGTTTAGTAGAATGGATTATTTGATTACTATAAAATTAATCAAAAAGTTCAAATAAGCTTTGCTTTATAACTCCTTTCTCAAACTTTACAAAAAAGTTTTTATCAATGAACACTACTGTTAACTACAAACTGTTTCTTTCAAACTAAATAGATTTTTCTGATGAAAAAATACCTCAAAATGTGTTTTTAGTGTAGTTAAGACAGATGTCTGCCATTGAGGAAATGTCTTAGCAACCCATATATTAATTACATTAGGTTTTTCAACAGGTGGAGGATTTGGGTTATTTTTAGTTTTTACACCTTGCATATAGGTTTTAAGATGAACTCGGAATGAATGGGCACATTCCATGAGGTAATCGGATGCTTTAATTTTAATTTCATCAATGGGTCCTGCCACCGGCCATGAAGCATTGAGAATACTAGTTTTCTGAAACAAAAAACAAATATTAAATCTTTAAATTATTTATACAGAACTCTCTAATATGTAATCTCACTCTTCAGTTTAAGAGTAACTTATACTGATTTCAACAATTTAGCTGTGATGGTGATATTAATTTATGGTGGAAGTCTTCTTGAATAAAAAACAAAAATGCTTATAATGGGATAGTAAAAAATCCTATAATATAAGTTGAAAGAAATGCTACCAATACAAGGCAGTAAAAATTTAGTTTTTGTTGTGCGTCACAGTAATTTGTGGAAAGAATATATATAGTGTATGAAGAATAAGTCGAGAAAACAGACCCCTATTCTCTAGTCATTGAAAAAACTAATAGAGAATATATATTTATAAAAATAATAATGAAATGGTTTGAAATTTTATAGTTTAATTTTTGCCATACCTTAACTAAGAAAGAGATGATTAAGAATATTCCACTAAGTTCCACTCGATCGTAATTACCTAATAATTTTTAATTTCTCATTCATCAATAGGATTTAAAAATGTTTTTCTTATTTTAATTTTGAATGATAATTTCACAATACACTTTGGTACTTTTTGATATAGTGTCTGGGTTGTTATACTTCATTGTATACCTGTGTTCTATTGAAACATAATATACTGGAAAATTGGTCAAAGTAAGTTGGTCAAATACTTTTTCTACTACTACTGTAAACTGATATATAAAAAATCACTTATACAAGATACGGGGTTAGTGAAAAAATTGATTAATCTAAACCTTTGCAATTAATCACAGAGTTAGAAATATCACCAAATAGAACGAAGTTATTACTCACATTTCCAATAAGTTCCCAAACATGTTCAGCAACGTGAGGACAGATAGGAGATAAAATTAAAGTTTGAACCTCAATAAATCGTAAAATTAGCTCATAATGCATTCCATCTAAGCTTAGTTCTCTGTACTTGTCTCTTACAGCTTGAAATTCAAAAAGACCTGTTCTCAAGCCTTCCTTGAACAACATATTTTTGTAGTACTCATCTGATTCTTTAATTTTCTTATTAATTTCGTTTTGGAATACTTCATCACTGAAGCTATTGAATGCCCCGGTTCTGGAAAAGTATATGTAACATTCAAGTATGAATTTTTATCTGTATCTATAGTAATTACTTCCAGTACTTTTTATACTACTAAGTGATAAAATTGAAAGCAAATTAAAACTCAATTACTTACCTAAATGTCGACTTGTTTGCCAGAACTTCCTTCACCCACTCAATGAAAGTATAGAGTCGCAAAATACCAGCATCTGCATTGCTTTCAACAAAATTAGCATCTTCAATTGTATCTCCAGAATCAGCAAGACATAACCTCATTCCGTCAGCACTGAATTTATCAATAGCTTCAGAAAGAGTAAGAAAGTTTCCATCAGATTTGGACATCTTAGCAGAATTAAGCATTAGTAATCCATTGGCCCATATACTTTTTGGCCATTTACTATTGTCATTTGGCCAGATTGCACAATGATTGAAAATGCAGTAGGTTAAGTGATTCTGAACTAAATCTTTACCTAAAATGAACAAATATATCAATCAGAACTAAGTTGGAATTTTTAGTGACATTCATATTGAAAACCCTGTTTATGCTAACACTACACCAACACACAATTACACTGTCTGATACGCGTTTTGATAACCAAGTTATCGTCTTCAGAGACCGAAGATAAACTGTTTAGCTTGGATATTATTATATAATAATTTATAATTATATAATTTTACTAATTTTAGAAAATATATAAATTATTGGTCCTGACTCATGATTATTTTGCAAACATTAATATAAAATAAAAACAAGTTTGTGTAATCAAAGTTACCTGAAACTCTCAAATCAAAAGGCATCCAATACTCAAATTCATGCTTCATCTTATCTAAGCTCTCTTTTTTGATACCACATTTTTCTGGATATTTAGCTTCTTTAAAAAATATGTAATCCCAAACATCTGGAGTCATTTGTTCTGGCTTGATACCAAGCACGTTTGGTCCGGTCCCCCTGTAACATATTACAATATATTTATGTAGTATTGGAAACTATTTTAAGGAATATGAGAATATCAATGTTAAAACTTCAACCAACTTACTTTGAATATATATTTGTGTATATTTCAATAGAACTTGACAATAAATTAAAATAAACTAAACTATTCCACTCCACTTGACCAAATTGAAGTGATAGAGTATGACTGAGGATTTGTCTTTTGCCTTCTTTGTTTATTTCAAGATTGTAAGCACAAAGGATGAAAAAGTGGTTACTATGGCTTCAAATAACAACACCAGAATTATTTCTTGAGAACAAACAGATGAAGTTTTGTGATAATAAGAAAATCAAAACGACAAAAAACAGTTTTTCAAAACATTATTAACATATGAATTTTCAGTTTCAGTAAAACAGTTATCCTGCGCTGAATAAACGTGAGATTGAAAACTATTTGCGAAATAATTTCCACTAAAAAATTATTTCTTCACATGATGCGGTCAAGTAACTTACCAAATCACCAGATTATTTCCTAAGCACTTTCTTCTTTGGAGGTATAATGAACAAAATGTTAAAAGCAAATTAAAGAAAAGGGGGGACAGTACTCAAAGAATAGAGTAACAATCCAATGAAACAGTTGACTTTATTATAAACTATTGCAACGTTCTATTGAAACTTACGTTTCTAAATTGTAATTAAGTTGGTTAAAGATTTTATATGACATTGATATGTACTTAACAATATGTTCCAATACTGTATAGTTTGTTCAAAAATAATATAGGGGATTAATGTCTCAGTTCTAGTTACCTCCACAGGATAGACCAAAGTTCAACGAAATTATTACCTACCTGAGAGCTGGAAATATTTGATTTTGTAACATTTTGTGCATTTAATTTTCCTTCAATGAAAATTGGGACCAATAACAGTGGTTCTAATAATATCTACGCACATTGTGTTATATGTTCCAGCTCCTTATGGAATTGGTATCACACAAATAACTATAATTGAAAAGATTAATGGAAGTCAGTAACCATCTTCTATATTACACCTTCATAAAATTCCTATCTGTGATCAAAGTAATCTTCAGACAATTCTTATAAATTTATGATTATCAGATGTGGTCTCTGGCAGACCAATTACAAAGCAATTTTCAGTTAGACATGTATTTCACAAATCTTCTGCAGGTTTTGTTCCTACTAGGGAAACTATTTTTAAATAAATGAGATACATTTTGTATTACCATAATCTATAACCTCCCATATAAGGATATCTAATTAACGATAATTGAACTTACTTAAAAGTGCCTCCTTGAAGAAAATGTGCAATGGTATAATAAGCCATATAAATGGTAGAATCAGATAATGACTCAATCAACCATTTAGTATCCCATGGTAATTTAGTACCTAAACCATAAGTTCTGGAACAAGCATGTTCATGTAACCAATTAATGCATCCAATAAAATTCTTCTTGACTTCATCATAATAAGTGTTTATTTTTTCTAAAGCTTTTAAAGTGGCATTTTTCCATTCTTGATTACCATAATCTAAGAACCACTGGTCACACAGGGCCACAACACATTCATCACCAGAACGTGACATTACTTTTTTCTCGGGTTCAAAGTAAATTACAGCTTCTGATTTGTCTATCAACACTTTTTGTAAAGCTTTCTTAATATCTTGCACCTTTTTACCTTTGAATTCACCAATCGTCATAACCTGAAAAGAAAAATAAAATACCAGATATTTTAAATCTTACTCACACTATCTGGTTATTGTTATAATTCTAGTTTCACAATTTTTTGTTTACTTCTTTATCTTTATCAACGTTTGAGTTATAATGTACCTTATATTTTTAGCCTTGATAAAGATCAAATAAAAGATCGAAAAGTTAGCATTTTAAAAAACTCATGGACAGTTTTATTTTGAGTCCTCAACCTGTAACAGCATTCGAAATTACATTTCTAATACCACAGCACCAGCCACTGAGACCGTTTTTGAGCCATCTGTTTAAGTATTATATTTCCTCCCCAGTCTTCTTTTGTACACTGTGGTGAAGTTCTTTTTGTTGATTATGATCTTAATAATTTTGTCACAATTTAAAAGTGAAGCATACTACTTACACCTTCATAAAATCCTTTAGTATATACCATTTCTTTTGCTTCTACCAATTTATCCCTATCATTCTGACTCTGAATTTTCAATTTTTCACAGACAGTCACTGCAGAAAGATTACCAAACTCTGGAATTTCTATAATTGGAATTGGTTCAAAAGGTAAAACCATATCATCATTGATTTCATATTTTTCACGAAGGGCTTGCTTTTTCTTCAAATCACTCAAAGCAGCATAATCATCTGGTGAATCGGATGGGACACTTGTAACTACCCCAGTACCTTTGTCTTCTTTAATGGTAAGCATTGGAAGGGCATATATTTTTTTGTATTCTGCCATTGGACTGCTTATAGCACAGCCAAGAATATCCTAAAAGACAACAAAATAGTTTTGTTTCAAAATGTAAATAAACAAATTAGAGGTTTTTCAAATATCTTACTTGTCCTAACAGTTCCAAGATAATATCAAACTTTCCTTGTTCTTTTGTCATCTCTTGATAAGCCATATTTCTTGCAGCACGGCTTGTACAAATAAATATTTCCCCATGTTTCGTTTCAAATGCAATATACTTCATATCTGGTCTCAACCAACAATTTGTTTGTCCATACATTGTTTCAGGTCTTAGTGTTGCTGCTACCAAAAACACTGGTTTGTTACTAAGTGAGCTAAAATACATTTACTGCTTATAGAAAATTAGTTATAATCATAGTTTTAATGTAATGTAAAGAAATTCCACTTACATCTCTAATCTCTTTTTCCTGCTAAAAATATGTTGTTAAGTTATCACAAAATACAGGTTTTAATGAGAGTAAATACACAAACCTTAATTTTTTAGGATAAGGAGGTAAAACTTTCATCTTTATAAGTGTGTACTCCTGAGGTCCAACACCCTCTCCTGAAGCACGATCATGATCCATACAAGGCTGTCCATCTTTAACTGAAAATATTGTATGCCTTTTGCCAAACTTAATCTTGTTACGTTCTTTCAGCCTTATAAATTGCCACCTAACAAAAGAATCATAGAAAGGATTTGCATCGGTAGTTATGAATGTTCTTCTCCAATCAGTCTAAAAATATAACACTATTAGAGTGCAAATAATGTCCAGTGAAAGACATAGTGATTAGTAGCTTACTTATACATTTAGATGTGATTAAATGTAATTTCAAACAGCACTTTCAAACAACACATTATAAAAATGAAAAGATTTACTGGAATAATGGCAGATATTCTACTTTCAAAAAAGTATTAACCCAAACTATATAAATTTAGATATATTTACATGAATTCCAAATCTGTTGAGATCACTAACAGCTTTTGGGGGGAAATATTCACACCAATATAGAGCATCTGCAAATTTTGGAATATCTTCATCTTTAATACCAATGCTTTGCATAATCTGCCATTGATATTTTGCAGGACCTGTTTTTGCTACAGCTTTACTCTGCGAATAAAAATATCAATAATATATACATATAAATTATTGTGCATATACATTATACTAGAGAATATGAATAGTGATTATAAGGTTAGTAATTTAGTTTTCATTAAAATTTAAAATACTTAAAGCAAGTCAATATAAATTCATATTTAAACTGATCAACAAGATTGTATTAATTATCAGTAGATCTACGATTTCAGTTGATTTTTGAAGTAGAAAATTGACTGGGGGTAGATGAATATTACTATTGAATACTTCCATAAAGGGCGATTTGAGCAAAACATATCTGTTTTTATGTTTATTATCTAGAACAATTTTTGTTATAGAAAATATTTAGCCTTCTTTGCCTTATACAATGGCAGAGGCTTTTTTTAATGTCTCCTGTATATCAGTACCACAGTTCTGCAGCAATGACAAGACTATAGCCTGTAAACCAATATTTTAGTTTTAATATTAAAATATTCTTAAGACACAACAGTTACATTTTACTAACACTTGACAGTTGCAGTTGACTGATGCAACTGTGGTTTTGAATTTGGCTTCCCAGGTGGTTGTTTTAGATCTTGTGTCTCAGTAATGGTGATACTAAGACACATTTACCACATCATACATTGAGTGAGTCCACATTAGCTTAAAGTGTTTTAGAGGAGTTGGGCATAAGGCTGACATCTTTTTCATACAAGATGTCTTATCTGTTTTTGAATTAATGCTTACAAGTCCACTTTAAGCATCTCATTATGGCAGCAAAATTGACAAAGCACATCAACAGAGGTGGGTGCTGTTCCAACCTCTTTTCTTTGATTTGTTAAACAACAAAAATGGTAATTGCTTCCTTTAAATTTAGACAAAATCTGTACTGGTTTTCTGATAGCCACATTTCCATAAGGTGAGGCAGATAGGTGTTGAGTATGTGAGCTAACAGTCTGAAAACAGTCAAAAAATTTTTCACCTGTTCTCAGCATAGTGACTAATAATAACTGGTATGTGTCTAATTTACTACTGTTGTGATTATATTGAAATCAAAAGTGAATAGTGCTAGTAAACACACTAACCTTTTTTGATTTACTTTTATCCTTGGGAATACCATCATTTTCTTCTTCTTTAACTTCTTCAACATTAGGAAATTTGGGAGGGTTTCCATACAATTCCATTTCTCTCTTAAGTTTATCAGCACATGCCTTGATAGGCATTCCTGTACAATGGAATCCAAAAGGAAATTGTACCTTTACATTAAAAAAACACAAAACTTACTTTAGAAACTTTATACATTATTGCATCATTGGCAATAATGGTAATGATATTGGCATACTACCTTTTTGCCCTTAAGTCTATGGTATCGAACAGCAAATTCACATTTTGATAAACTGAAGGTATGTCCTAAATGTAAACTCCCATTCATATAAGGGTACGGGAAATTGCAAAAGAATTTTTCATCCTCAGATTTTTTGGGAGCATCTGGAGCGTCCACTTCAAATATTCTATCATTTTTCCAACGGTTCTGAATATCTTTTTCGATTTGTTGCAAATATTCCACTTTAAATGTCCCTTTTCTTTCAATGCTTACCTAAAAAAATAGTTATAACATTATATTCTAAATCAACATTTATCTAGTAGTACGTACCATTTTAACTATTTTATTAAAAAAAGCTAAAAATATTCAGAAATTTTTAAAGTCATCTATTAACATATGGATTTTCACCATTTGCCGAAGATACACCACCACAATCTCTGAAATTTTGAGGTTAAAGAAATGTCAAAAAGTTAGGTTATAACATTCGATTTAATCTTCTATTACACGAGTTTTCTTAGTCAGCAACGACCAAGGTCCCCTTCATAAGGAATAGTATACTTTTATTAACTCCACACAATCCAATTTTGGTATGTCACAAATTATAGCAAACGTGTAACCATCATATGGAAGCGTTCATCTTGCTGACATCGACTAGAACAATGATCATATTAGGTTTCAGTTAATATTTCCTCAATATTTGAGTTATTATTGCTCCGTTTTAATTTATTGGGTCCGTTTTTATATAAAATGACGTAATGTCATGTAATTAGTGACGTGAGAAGAAAATGCAGAAAATTGTAGAAAAAAGCTGTTGATAATACTATTTGACAATAGATGGCTGGTATACAAACAAATTGAAGTATATTTTCAAAAATTCATTTGTGTACCGGGTGGGCAACTAAGAACGGCTCAATTAATAGGTACTTTATATACGATAATCGAATTCTTCAAAATTTTCATTATACAAGTTTTAGTCTATCTCTTCATAAGAGGTGGGTAAGAGTGAGAATCTGTAAATGAATTCTGTAAACTCCATGGTTCAGAGTTCATTCATGACATTGTGCAACCATCTTCTTTTTAACTAAGTTGAAATTTCTGTAATCGTTCGTAATGTTCATATTGAACACATTGTTTACACTACCACTACACCAACATACTAACAATTACCTGCCAGACTCTGAAGACGATAACTTGGTTATCGAAATCCGCGTCAGAAAATGTAATTGTCAGTGTTGGTGTAGTACTAGTGTAAACATTGTGTTCAGTAGATCTCCTTTCTGGCTTCCACATCTCCTCATAATTTTTTCTTGAATTCTTCAAGCTTCAATGAAACGAACCATGTCTTGGTTTTGTAGAATGTCGATATCTCAGAGATAGATAGGATTCTTGATTAAACTCCCACTTTCACGTCCCCACATATTTTCCTGATGACTTTTATTTCGAATCTTTTTAATTTTTCTTTGTCGTACTTTGTCAGCAACCATATTCCACCACTGTATCAGACTACTGGGCGAACAAAAGTTCTTTTGTACCTGTATATGCCCACAAAATACTTTTTGGATTTCATTATTATTTTTTATATTATTATATATTATTATTTTGGATTTGGATCATCATTAAATTCTAATTATTACCATCATTAGACCAATTGTATAAAGATTTATGCTAAAATTTTAGCATAGATAGCAATTTTAGTATAGATTTTTATAAAGCATTTTTCCACTCAATTTCTCCGAAATAAGACAAAGTTTTTTGAGATGAATTGACTTCTATAAATCATTTGAAGTGAAATTTGTAAAACAATTTATTTGATTATAAATACAATTACAGAATGGCAAAAATTCAGAATATTGTTTTCATATGGAAATTAAATAAATTTATTCATATAGTATAATTAAATATTTCACCAGTTTCTTCCATCGAATTATGTATTGTCATGAAAATTGGAAAAATATACAAAATGTTAATGTAATATTAAGTTAATAGGTAGATTAAATATTAGTGGAAATTTGATTAGTATATACCATCTAAACTAACAAACAATTTAACGGAGTAAGCTTAATAAAATGTGATAAATAAACCAGTTGTTGTCACCTGTATTTCATAGTTTTCTCCAATGAAGTGATAAGTATTGAAGGTCAATAGTGTAAATTTTTCTATTCGTGAAAAAATAATGGATCGTATTAATGATTTACCTACGATTTTCACATAAACGAGTCCGTACATTATTACAACTATTTGTTGTAATTGCGTATACAGACCTTTGTAATAAGATTGCTATACTTTGTACACGAGGACTGGCTATTAAATAACGAAACTGGTAACAAAAAAGGGTTTTATTATAAAAATCATTCTACATTCGAATTCTCCCCTTCAATATACTCCCTTCCACTCGCCACACACCTAGGGTCTTTAGGAGCTCTGCCGTTTTTTGCTTTACCGCTTCCATCAACTCAAATCGGGTCTCTTTCAAAACAGATTTTAACAAAAAAAGTCACACGGTGACGAATCTGATGAGTACGGCGGGTGTTTGAGCACTGGAGTGCGGTTACTGGCCAAATACTGCTTCATAGATAGCGCCTTATGGGCAGGTGCGTTGCCCTCGTGCAAAATCCACGAGTTGTTCTTCCACAACACGGGCCGTTTTTTACGAACTCGTTTTCACAGTGCTGCCAAAACTGACAAATAGTAAGTCTGGTTGACAGTCTGACCCTCTGGAACCAATTCAGCCATCACGATACCGTTAATGAGATAGAGAATTGTCCCCATAGGCCTCTTGCAATAATTTATAGCACTCATTCGGAATTTTTTTCAATTTAACGAGAAATTTTATATTGATACCCAACGGACTACTTGTTTTTTACCTCACCCGTCTAGAGCGCCCTCTAGGCGCGCAGTCTCGTTATTTAATAGCCAGACCTTGTATACGTAGATATATTTTTCTGGAAATACATAAAGATCTCCATCGGTAAATTTTAAAACTTCAAAGGTATTTCCTGCCCTTGTTCATGAACCATTTAAGTTGCAGAACTCGCAAAATATTTAACAATAGACTTACACCAAAAAGGAATGTTATAAACATTTTATTGGAGTCCTTTTTTCACGACCCAGTCACTCTGCCGGCTAGATAACAAAGATCGTGGATTAGTTATCGTCTGCAAGCAATAAAACTGCAGAAATAACAGATGTTGATAATATTAATAACAGAGAAAGTGCCAAATGTGTTTTTGAATGTTAAATTTTATTATATTGTAACAAATTTGTTGTAAAATGGCATGTTGAGAAATCGAACTGGTTAAAAGAGAATTCAAGGACTCGTGTTTTTTTCGCTCAGAAGTTTATAGTTTGTAGAGAGGCAGGAGAGATCTGTTTCAGTTACAGAGCTCTCTCGATAATCAAAACATCAAGTTATAGGCAAGATAAATATAATTTGTTAGATTGATAATTTCACAAATAAATCAAATATGTAATTCAATTCATTTAAAGAAATCTGTTAATTTTTTTTAATTTGTGACTTTCCAATTCATAAATTTTGTCAAATATAGTCCTATCAGCAACTGCTGATTATTCAAAAAACTTGCGGATCGTCTTCGAAGCGTTCAAAACCTCCTAATTTTATGAAATTTTTGCGATTTAAAAATCAAAAATCTGTAATTGTTCAACTTCATTCCCATCAGTCACCCAATTCTAAATATTATTCTTTTCGATGAATTCTCCAGCAATACCAACATCGTTCTCAATTCTTGTAAAAGATTCGAAAGTTGGTATTTACTCAGAATCATTTGTCTCATGGGTCACAAGCCTGGCTTATTCATCACCAAGAGATCTAACTTCAACATCCACCTCACTGTCCTCTGGTAGAATGTCTTGTTTTTTCTAACAAAATCCAGCTTTCGTAGAGCAATTTTTAATGGTATCACTCGCTGCAAACAACGCTCTTCTTGCCAATTTCATTGCTAGAAATATGTTAAACTCCATGTTAAAAACCGTTTGGTGAACTTTTTCGATGATATCGCTGCTTGTGGCAGTATCTGATCGAACCTACGTACTGAGTATATAACGCCTCTTTCATTTGAGTACGCATATTACCTTTCATAAACAATTCTTCACTAGTTTTTTTTCCATTTTCAGAAAAATATTCACAACGAATCACTTATACGATTGTTAAATAGAAACTAAGCGTCAAAAATTGCAGAAACAATAATTACATACAAAATATTTGAACTTTGTTGGTTTGTAGATTGTTAGATTTTACAGTGTATCTAAAATTCGTGGATTCGCTAATGGATGTTCTCTCTAACATAGTAATTCGGAGCCAACGTGTCCCAGACAACGTCAAACAGAATTCATTGGAAAGCGACGAAAACAAAACTGAAATAATTACTAGAGAAATAATTTGAATTCCTGTCGTAAAACAATTCACACTTTTTTTGATTTCAGAAGGGTTAGAAATGATTGAGAAATTATTCCCCCACCACGTATATAAAGTTTTATTTCATTGTTTAATGATAAAGTATAGCTCGTGGTTTTTTTCCTTGAACACATAATAGAATAATAATCGAAAATTAGTTTTAACTCTCCGTCGATCGGGCGCAATACATGGAATACAAAGTGATTAAAAAGCTCAAGTTTGATTGATATCCATTAATTCTCATATTAATATTATTAGAAATATAGTCACAACTCAAGCTCAGGCCAATTTTTTTCGTTGTATCGTATCAAATCGAAGACAATGTATCGCTATTTTGAATTGTTTGATACTTATCAGTCTAAATTTCTAAAACACCATGTTTATCTTCTCTTCGAAGCTCCTCTAATTTTTAACGATTATAATATTTATGGATGATGGAAATTTGTGTTTTATTGATTCAATCTACTGGTTTGTGTATCTCATAAATTCAAAGATACGTTAGCCAATAAACGATTCCAAGAATACCGGTGTTGCTTGGATATTTTCGGCGTCATCCACCTTACGAATAATTTTCTGGTAATCGCGAGGATAAAAAGAATGGTATTTAAGAAATTAGCTGCAACGATTGTCACAGGAAGTACTATGTTGGGTCTAAGAGGTCGATCATGTTGCCAGCCATACTAATGGATATTCAATAATAAATTGTTGGATGTATTTGAAAGCATGGATATTGTTAAATTTAAGAACAGTTTGTTCATGGAAAATTTCCGTTTTTAAAAAAAGTACCACAACTATTTTGATTAACCAAAATTAATGAATCATCTTCATCACGATAATTTAACTTGATTATCATAATTTAAGTTTTTGCAGCTTAGACTTTTATAGTTTTTTTGATGAAAAACATAAAGAAATTAAAATTCATATAAAAAATCGCCTGAAATCGCTCAAAATTGCTTAGGAATCTATCTTCACAGAAATTAACTATAAGGTGCTTTTCCATTAAAAATTAGCTCCTGCTTTTTTCCAATGTCATCACTATAAATTCCAGTTTCACTATTCTAGGTAATTGCTTTTATTCAATGAACGTAATTATCTTTACTCCTCATGGATTGTAAAAACAAGAAAAGAAATAAAATTCAGTATCGGGATAGCATTAATATGAACCGAGATCGCGAGGTTTTTAATTTTGTCAGAACAAACCATACAGGGTGTTCTGGGGCTTGATGCAATAAACGTGACGTGAAATCATGATGAGACATAGAAAAATTTCTCATACGACCCCTCGTTTCTGAATATATTTGAGTATACTTTCAAAATTTTTAATGGATGATTACGTATGTCCATGTAGGTTGTTAACGAAATATATAATTCTACACTACTATGTGAAGGCCAGAGGCGGCTCATGCCCAATGGTTATCTTTTACAGAGACAACCTGTACAATCTAAAGATAGCAAAAACGAATTTTTCAATCGATTCTTTAACACAAAAGAAGTTTTTATTTAACTCGATTAATGGTTCAGGAGATATGTAGAAACCGTTCGCCATAAAGAAACATTCTAAAGAAAATTATCATAAATTGTTATTATGTATTGAAAATACTAACCGGGGATATTAAAACACGATTAATCATTTCTAACTGAACTGCATACTGTCGAACATTATGTTACTTACATGAGGAATAACTTAAGATGTAGAAAAATTTAGTTAGTTAGCCTACAAGTTATCAAATAAATACAAAAAAAATATTATAAATCTTCAAAGTGGGCATCTTCTTATAAATGTAAATTTTGGTAATTAATAAAACGTTTCATGTGAAACCAGCTCATCAGTAAACAGTACTTTTCCAATAAATGTATTATCAACTTGTTGTTTATCTAGAAACCAACAAGTGTAAGCTAGTATTGCTGGAATCCTCTACTTCCATGGCATGCACTCTCTGGAGGTGAAAGAGGTAGATAAGTGACAGTGATAATTTATGATAATTTTCCTCAGAATGTTTCTTTATGGCGAATGGTTTCCTTGGCATCTAGAACGATCTAAATATCTACATATCTCCTAAACCATAAATTTTATCGAGTTGAACAAAGAGTAACTTTTTGTTAAAAAATCGATTGAAAAATTAATTTTTTCTATCTTTAGATTGAACAGGTTTTCCCTCTAAAAGTTACGGATTGTTAACCATTGGGCATGAGCCGTCCCTGGCCTTCAGATAGTAGTGTAAACAATCAATTGAGAATTCATAATGTTCGAATGAATAATTTAGAATTTTCCCAAAGGGGAGTTTTGGTTTTCGACCTCGTAACCTGGTTCTCTTATCAAAAAGAATGACTTAACTAAAAGTTAATCAATTTACGACGTCAGATAATAGGGTTCCAATTAAAAAAAATGTTTACTAGGCCACCCTGAATATCGGAGTCCTCTTGAATAGAAATGCCTCCTAGTCTGTGATTATCGTGGACTGGACAATTCTGGACTATTTCATACACTATTTGATTCCTTTGAGAGGATGCTGAAAACATTCCTGAGAATTGTGCCAAGTAATTCTTATGGGTTTGTTGGCTGTTGATGCTGCAGACACAATCAACTTTATGCGTTTACAACAGTGTATATTGTTGGCAATAAGATATTTATCTTTTATTCTTCTCCATTCAGAACACCACTCATGATTGAAGCAACTTAATAACTTTAGACAATTAACGTGTGGGAAATTTCAATATTAAAAGAATTATTTAAAAAAATAATATTAACAGCTATTGAATTAGCATTCCGATCGACTGAATTTATGGAGTTCCAAAACCTTTCTAAGAGATAGTGATGTGGTAAAAATGAAACATACATTCGTGAAGAAACATTTAAATATTGTTCTGTATAAATCTATAATTAAATTTTTTTACAGTGTGGATGGTGTTTACAAATTTGAATTGTTATGTTAGAGAGGCAAGCCATTAGTGAACCCATGAATCATATCGGCGAATATATGAAGAAGTTCGACGACGGTTGAACAGTCCGAATGCGTCCCTAAGGTTCGCTTAGCATCCGTGATTTATGCCGCCCCGTCGGTTTCACGACCTCTCCCGGGATTTCACATCATGCCATCCTGCCGATTCTTCGTGCCGCGAATTTTTATGTTTATAATAATCGAAGTTAAATTTGCCAGATAGTTATCTTTTATGGCGGTAATTTTTTATATTAAAGAGATCGCATTGATGCCGAATGGAAAAATGATGATGCTGTTCTAAAATATTTCTTCTTGACTCCAATAAATATAATCGAGTACTTACTTATAATAATCTTTGAGAGGTACTTGGTTGCTTATTTACGAAATAACGAAATGAGAATAAAACGAGCGGAAATTAAGTGAAGAATTATCTTTGCCATCGATTCAAGCACGATTTCTAAATATTCAAAATATGAGGCAAATAACACTGGATAAAAAATTCTTGTTGGATCATATTATATTTGAAGTCTGCATGGAAATACCAGACATGAATGAAATTTGAATTTCATTACATTTTATTCTCTGTGTATCTTATTATAGGAAACCAACGGAATTATCCGAACTTATACATACGAAAAGTACCTGGCCCAAGAAATAAAACAAAAATTTTGGAACAAAATTTATTTATTTTTCAACCCCCCTTCCACCTCTATACAATTTTCCAGGGATGTTTTTATAATAAGAATCGTCAAGCTCATCAAAATAGATATCAACTAACTGACATCACCACATTGTTTGAAAAATCTTTGGACCACCGAGCCATTTTTTCAAGTCTGGAAACAGAAAATCATCCGAGGGGGCTGAATCTGGGGAATAGGGTGCATGATGTAGCAATTAATTTATTAATTTTGGCCATTACAATAACAGATGTGTGAGCTGGTGCATTGACTTTATGAAGCAACACTTTCTTTGCAAAATGCGGCCGTTGTTGCTTGATTTTTTCGCTCAAGCGTTGCAATAAGTTCGCATAATACTCTCTGTTGATAGCTTTTCCTTTTATTACATTCGCATCCCAAAAAAACCGACGCCATGACCTTGTCTTGCGCACAGCTTTCTCATGTGTGAATTTTCAGTTAATATGCGATGTATTATACTTTTTGAAATGCCTACTATGTCCGCTAGCTCGCGCCATGTCAGTCGACAATCATCTAGTACCATTTTATGGATTTTTGTCAACATTTCTGGATTCGTCACCTTATTTGGTCGACCACTGCGATATTGGTCTTCGCAGGTCGTACGACTTCGTTAAAACTGTGCTACCCAATATTTTACTGTTGATAACGAAGGAACAGTTTAATCCAGAGTAGAATCTAGTTCAGCTTTCAAATAAAAGAATTGTATCACATAACGATGACCAATTTTTTGCATGTTAACAAATTCACTGAAAACATTTACTATTGACGGCTGCCAAACAAATACTACGTGGAGTCTCCAAATTTGATACATATGCTGTATAGATTGTGTATTTTTTAAGCAGCTACCGTCATCTCTAGGCCAAGCCAGGTACTTCCGGGACAATCCTACTCTTGAAAGAGTATTTGTTATCTCACAATACAAACTAATCCACGGAACCACTCTTAGTAATGAAAGGATTGTAATAATTCCTAAAATAGGTGCAACAATCAAATACTCCATTTTCAGTGATTCATGCTAATATCTTCTTATTAAGACCATACGCCATAATTTTTATTGCAATATAAGAAGGGATCACTTGAAATTACTACGATGTAACTCGTTTGTTTTTACTCATCTAGATTAAAATTCTTTTTAATGCACATATAATAATGATTATAGTCGATTCTAATCACTTAATCGCTTTATCTTTATTCGTACAAATAGTTATATTGAAATGAATCAATATTTTTCACGTTTTTCGAGACAAAAATTCACAGGAATGACTGACTGTAAGTGAGAGAAATATTTGAAAGTGGACGTTACCATGGAAATCGATATTTCGATTTCGAATATTTTTTAAAATCTCACGCAATAAATAAGGAATTATTGATGATGGGAATTTATGAACTAATAAACTTCTATTAATAGATTTTTTGTAGTCCTAGTGATAAAAATTTATTTGTAAAGATATAAATTATATACAAGGGATGTAATAAGCGAACTTCTACAAAAGGTTTCAATATATATATTCGGCGCAACCGAATCATCATCGTTCATAGTATAAAATAAAAGTCGTTATATAATATGGGAGACAACTTCACTTTCAGTGAATAAAAAAATATCTTTGTTGACCTATTTATGAATCTGAGCAATTATTTGTCATCACGGATCAAAATGGTTCGTGTCGAGAAACACGCGGCGATTAAATATTTTCGCTTAAAAACATAACCCCAACGCATCTTCACAAAGATTTGGTGGATATATTAGATAAATAACCGTACCATATAGCATAGTGTAAAGATGAAGTCTTGAGTGGAAATGTGATAGAGTCGTATACAGACGGTGGAGCACCGAAACCGCTACCACACACGAAAATCTTGTCCATTGTGTCGTGCTACAAGATGAACGGGTGACTATTAGACAAATGTTAGAGGTATCTCATATCATGTGGTATATAAAAAAATGTCTGCACGATGGATACTACGAGGATGTATTGATATTTAGTTACTCTAAACCAGTTCCATGTATAAACAAAATATTGCGTTACCATAGCAACGAACAATAATTTATTAGAAGTGTCAGTGTAAAGTTTGACGCCAAAAAAGTAAACCAGAGTTATGCAATAAATAAAGGAAAAAGATGTCCACCAAAATTGTGAAAATCGAAAAATTGGAGTATCGAGCCATCATCAAGTACAAAGGGTTAAGAGGTAACCAGATTTACGAAGATATGCTTGATACCCATTGAAGATGATGACCGATCGGTAAGGCCAGTTTCTGTGTCAGTCCCCGAAAATATCGATGCAGTTCATGACATGATTTTATCAGACCGTCAAAATGGGCTAAAACGGATATCTGAAGCACTGAATAATTCATACGAACGCGTTCATCATATAGTTCACGTCAATTTGGACATGAGAAAAATTGCTGCAAAATGGATCCCCCAATGTTTGAATGTTGACTAAAAGCGTGAAAGAGTAGAAGTATCGCGTTCGATCTGTACTCAATTTGAATACGATGTAGACTTTTTAAACCGAATTGTTACCATGGATAAGACTTGGGTACATTTCTACGATCCAGAAACAAAGCAACAATCGATGGAATTGCCTACCCTCTTTACCTATTGGGGTAGCTTCGGAGTTGTTTGCATCCTCGAAAGGGTGGGAACTTTTAGTATGTTAATCTGAACAACAACACCTAATGTTCCTTCAAAAATTTGAATACACTGTTTACACCACCACTACACCAACACTTACACTGTCTGACACACATTTCGATAACCAAGTTATCGTCTTCAGATACTGAAGGTAAACTAAAATCTAATAACTTGACTTACCTATTTTATACTAAATTTTCCTACCAATAAACTTTCTCTCGCGAAAATTAAATCCAAGCGGGAAAAAACTCCGTTCTTTGACTATTAAACTATAGAGTGGGCTGTAAGGAATTGGCCTTTTGTCCCTATTTAAGCTACTCTTACATCTAGCAATTTCAATGCTCTCGAATGCATCCAATAATTTATTATTGGATACATTTTTTAACAATTTTACATTATTAATATTTATGTCATGATTGTGACTGGCAGCGTGATATTTCAAATGAGCTATGTGCTATTTAAACCGGATAATAACGGATCTCCTAGATATATTTCATACATACCACTCTGTTCCAAATTTGAGATTTTATCCTTAGGATTGCCCAATATTTCTTTGAATCTATCATTGGATTTATAAACCAATTTGAAACCCACTCTGTTAAATATTCCTTCCAATCCTCTTATATAAAGAGGATTGGAAGGTATCGGAGCAATTTTTTCTTGTTTTTCACTTTGGTTTTGGAAAAAAGTGGTTTCACATAGAGATTCCTGGAACCTATGACGATTGATTAACCTATTTAAAATTATTTTATCATAAACATTGAGTACAAGGAATTTTCCTTATTGTATCTCTCGATGGTAAGTGGAAAGTGGATTAACCGATGTACCAGGAAATGGAGACTGGCCATCTTATGTTGGATACAATGAGAAGAATCAGTCGGGATGTAGAGTTATTTTCCCTAAATACATCAAATTCTAACCCATTACTATTCCTAATTACTAAAGTATCTAAAAATGGTAACTGTTCATTATTTTCCATTTCATATCTGAACTTTAAAGATGGATATTTTGAATTGAATTCCAAAACTAATTCGTCTACGTTTGCCTTCTTCGTATTGAATATCATCCAAATACCTTCAAAAATCTGATATTCAATAGAAAATAGTATTACGAATGCATTAACAGTGAAATTGATTTCAGATTGAGATATACGAGGATGGTACCAGAAGTACTTGGCCTAACAAAGAAAACACAAAAATTTTGGAAAAAAATATTTTTATTTTCCACGTAACCTCCTTTTAGTTCTTTTGGTCAGGCCAGGTACTTTTGGGACTATCGTCGTAGTTGAACTAACGTAAATAAGTATGAAATGAATTTTTGTCACCATGTTTATAATTTGGGAAGCCTATTAGATCTTTCTAATAGGCTCCCCATATAGAGTGTGATATGGGATTAATTTTTTGTTGAAGAATGGAAGATAAAATACTCGAAAATACACCATATTATGTTCTATATTTTTGAAACTGACGAAATACCTTGAATTATTCCGTTGTCTTTGATAATGAAGTCAACCCATAACTCTACATAGTACACGTTTCTTATCATATCATGTTTGTTTTTGATTTATGACAACCTGTCTCATTTAGAACATAAAATCTGCTGAGATAAAATATAAGTGTGTCGGCTTATTTCAAAACACGGTTTACTTAACTTTATCAAGATGTGTTTTATCTTTTTATTCGCCAGATATCATTTTTGACAAACTTAAAAAAATATTACTCTACGTTCCCCACTATTCCAACGAAATCCCATTTAAATAATATTTAATTTGTGCTGTTTCATTCCAGCCTAAAATAATTTTTTTTTTACAAAATATGAGAGTTTAGAAATAGAATGAATAGTATTTAATTTTAAAAAAGGGCAATATTACTACAAGAATAATTTCTTTATATCTCTGTATATTATTCTGCTATTTATAAATATGCGGCTATTGAAACCAATTGCTCCCCAATCAATTATCAGGGCCCTAAACTTGACTCATCCAATAAAAAATTTCTTCATTCGTGAATAGTTCAGTTGCGCTGTTGCCGTTTCTTCTTCTTTCTCTCTTCTCTGCCCTGCATATGTGCATATGAGCCACATCTCAAATGCCTCAAGTTTTTTTATCATTTGAGCTTTCAAAGTCCAGGTTTCGACTCAGTACAGCAGCACTGACTATACATAACATTCCATGAATCCTATTCTGACGTGGAGGTTTAGATTTCTGTTTGCAAACATTGAAGAGTACTTGACAAATACCTTTCGAGCAATTTCAATTCTGATCTTGATTTCTTCGTTTGGATCCATTAGAGCGTTTATGAGTGAACCAAGATATTTTTGCACTTATCTTTGTGTGTCAGTGTGAGAAAAGGGTTAAAATTAATATTTTAGTTTTTACTTATAACCATGAATTTAGTTTTTTCAATATTCATCACTTTATTAACTTCATCTTGCCCTAATATCAACCATACGTAAACCTTTTCTGATAGTTAAGTTTCAAATTATTGTTAATGTTAATGCGAGAAGCTTAGTAAGTTATATAGGTACCTCATTATATTAACACGGAGATAAGGTTTCTTAGCATGAGTTACGGTACGTTGTCCCTCTCCAATATTAATATTTGAGGCTGTATCATTTGTCACATATCGATTCCACGCGCGATATTGTCTAAAGTAATGAGCAACTTAAGATTGCGGTAATACTTTGGTGACCACCGTATAATTTGATGCATCTGAGCCGATTCCAAACGTCTTCTAGACATTTTACAAGTTTAGTTTGGTTCTTAACTTTTTGCTAAAGGTAATAAAAGAGAGCAAAAAAAACATACATAAAAAGAAATTTTATTTATCATCGTATTTGAATTTATTCCGTTTCTACAACGTGAGATTTCGGTAATTATACACTTTCACGGTCACCTGGTTTTTTGGTTAGGTTAGGTTAGGTTAGGTTAGGCTAGGTTAGGTTAGGTTAGGTTAGGTTAGGTTAGGTTAGGTTAGGTTAGGTTGGCTCTAGAAAATCGAAAAATGTGTATAATTACCATAATTTTTTGTAAAGGATTATTTTGCAAAACCGTTTTTTTTACGATTTAAAACAGTAAAACTATGAGAAATTTTCATTCCAGCTATTTCTACTAATTTTTTTTATAAATCCGCCGTAAAATGGAACATTTTGAGACCAAGATCATTAAAATCCATCCATTTTTCGATTTTCTAGAGCCAAAAAACCAGGTGACCATGAAAGTGTATAATTACCGAGATTTCTTTGATCTCTATCAACTGTTTAGCACTATTTTTTATACATTATTATAATTAAAACTTATATTTAATTGAAAAAATATTATTAATCAACATTCACAAAAACTTTTCGTGATTTATGTCTAAATAGCTTCGTACCAAATGTAAACAAAAATTACGTCTAATCATCTTTTATTTTGAAAGACATATTTATTCATAAAATAAACAAAAAATATTTTTCTTTATTCGCAATTGCTGCAAAACGACTAAGAAATATTTATAACAGCTATAAAGATATGTTTTTCATGAGTGTAAGTTGAAAAGGAAGTAAAGCTTAAAACATAGAAATATTAAAATTATCTTTCGATTCTAATAGTTTTTTACGAAATTTACGCCGTAAATTACTTTAATCGATCAATAGGTAGGCAGCTTTGTTCGCGGTGGTTAATTTGAGCACATTTGGAATAAATTCTATATTTCATTAAAGGTTTCAAATGCGCATGCTTTGTGCAGAACATTTTTAGAGCATCCATTCGTCCACGAACGATTTATGAACGTTTAGATTTATATTATTGATATTTGTAAGTACAAAGTCACTCACCATGATTTTTAATTACAAGGACGCAGTGTTGGATTAAGAAGTAGTGGGGCCTGGCGCTAAAATCGACGAGGGGCCCACTTCAAAATCAAAAGAAATCAAAATCAGCTTAAAATTTCTTAAATGTAATATATTAGTTTTAAATTAAATATAAATTATAAGTAAAAATAAATTGAATTTTTGGAAAAAATGCAAATTTTGGTATGGATCCAATATTTATTTTAAAATAAATGATCAAATTAGTAATTTTGCGGAGCCCCTACCTGCTCGCGGCCTGGGGCTCTAGCCCTCCCTAGACACTCCCTAAATCCGACGTAAGTACGTAAATAAATACATATATTAAGGGTTAGGTCCTAGCAAATATCACAAAAATGGCCTCGAGAATCTTAGTCGGGTCCGAGGATTCTTTAGAAGTATTCAGAACATAGAGTTTTTAATTTTTTTATAACGAGTAGAAGTGATCTTTCCGAATCTCTGTAAAATACATATTTGTTTCAGTCATTACCTCTTAATTTGTACGAAATCGCTTTTTACCAATATTTTTTAAGTTTAAGTACAGAAAAGAGCCAGATTAGATAAATATAATTGATAAGGTTATAGATCATGAGTCAGAAAAGAAATATGTGTTTTGAAGCAACCAAACTGCTAGAATCCATCAAACTCTTTTTTTTTTAATTAATTCTAGACGGAATTCAATTAATTTTAATTTTGGTGAAAATGACACTTATGAAACCCTTCGATTTAAAAGAAAAAATTATTAGATGTTCCTCTTATTAGCATTACAGCTCACTCATTTTACGTGAAAAAGACTTTTAACAGTACTACAAAACCCTCTTTTATTAGAATGCATAAAATCATTGAATACATCGATTAAATTTCAGACAAATTAAAAAACGGCTTTTATCTTTAATATCTCGCTTAATATTGCACTTATAACACTTATATATATTATAAAATTTATTTGTTCAGTTTTTTACTTACTACAATTTTTTCATCATAAATTTTTATTAAAATGCATATTTTTGAAGATATTTGCAAAAAAACCGATGAAAAACGTGAAAAAAGTCCGAATTTTCAATTATCAATAACTTGAAAAGTATTAGTCTTTTTGAAAAACTTTATAGAACATTTTTTTCTCAAAATTTGGCCTTCTATCGATATCCGAGGTTATTTTGAAAATCACACCACCGAGAAGAGGTGGCAACCACCCCCAGGGTGGGTGCGGAGTTCAGATCATTTTCACTTTTGAAGTTAAGGGTAAGATGAAACTTTCAAAAGTTTCATGCAAATTCGCATTCATAACGCTTCAGTGACTGCACTATAAACAAGGAGTCTAAATTTACAACTGTTTTTGGGTTGTAGATAAGGGTTTTTACTTGAAACTTGTGTAAAATGTAGGTAAAGTAAAACATTTTTGCATACATTTCGGAACAATAGGTATAATACCTTTGGGTACTGGAATTCCAGGAAGATAAAAATAAACGGTATTGCTAAAATACACGTCGGTTTGACTATAACGTGGGTTTTCCCATTTCTTTTGTTACATTTATTTCAACCCTAAACAATTTTAGTACCAAATTGTTTGTAATATCCAGAATAATATAATATAATAATATTGTGAATGGGTCATTTTTAGAAATAAGAAATTACAAACACAGACACTGAGAGGAGATTGCTAAGTTTTTAATTTATATATTCTGTTAATTTTAATGGAGAATAGTTATATAATATATATAATATATATAATAAAACCAATATGTATACAGGATGACTCAACTGTGGTTAACAATATGGTCTATACTGAACAAAGGGTGATATTTTTGATATAATTGACGTCTAAAGTAAGTATTTTGTAATTCTTATAAAAAATAAAGTCAAAGACACTTTTTTAATAAACAATACTTAAAAATTGAGTAATTAACAGTTTTATTTAGTTAAACACTACTTATAATCATCATGGCACTTTTAAATCACAATAAGTAATTGAATTATTTATATCTAAGGTATGCTTCGTAATTATCTTTTCTTAATAGCTATCTAACAAAGTATTATACTTATTTAAGGATCAACATTTGGTAGGTTTCATTATAATTAAATTCAGTCTTCATCTGAGATTTTTGAACCGTTGTGATCCCTGTTTCATCAATGTTCCATATTCGAGAAGCATTAAACTGATATTTTTGGAGAAGTCGTTGATATATTTCAAAGAATGAATTAACGTTAGTCTTATTCAAAGACGTCGCTCGACTTAAAGACGTAGCTTCTGGTGTCCTTAGAGATAAATGTGAATTTCTGCCCATAAAATTTTGGAACCAGTCAGTACCAGCCATTTTATTTTGATGCCAAGAAGGAGGAATGTTTTTAGCACTAAGCTGCACACCGCAATGGTTTTATCATTGCTTGTCTAGGCTTAACACAACAACTCGAAATATTTAATTCTTATTTTTCTTTATGTATCTATAAAGAGAGACGTGACATAATCCGAAAGTCTGACTAGCTTTCCGAATACTGCATTTTTTTTCTAAAACTTCAGCTGCCGCTAGCTCGTACACTTCTTGGCTTTGTGTTGCCCGCTCTGACTTTCTTTTATACACCCTCATTCTAAAACAGAGGAAAAAATTGTGTGTTAGCTCCGACGCACGACTGGAGTTTACTCCTTAAGTTCGATAGTCTAACCAGACGCAAAAAGAGTTTATTTAAATTAAAAAAGATTGATACTGTATAATAGGGTAAATTTGTTAATTAATGAAAATAATATACATATATATTTATTCAATTTATTCATTTCATATACATTTATTATAACTAATCGACGAAATATTTTACATTAAACTTTTTACAATAGTCAATAATCTCGATAATTCATATTGGGTTGATTATCTAATTTTATGTGTTGTTTTCAAATATATATTTATATGAACTACATCGATAATTATTAAAATATTTAATAAATACAAATTGCACATGCTCATACATATAATACATGAATTATAACGTACCTTGCAACCACGTGTTTATTAGATGTTCCGGCAATATCATCTACACCTCTTTCTGCCATAGTTATTTGAAAATACTTTCAGTTCACTTTAGCGGAACACAATGATAAAAATTAAAACTTCACAATAACAATAATAATTATTGATATTTATAATAAAAACAGCAATGTCGACACTGACAGATTAGAAAGTTGCGCATCATAGGGTACGCACCAAAAACGTAACGAAGTCATTCATCGATAGATTTTACTCCTCACATTTTTCTCATACCAGACCCCTTATATATGCAAATCGATTCTTAAGGAGTAAACTCCAAAAAGTAGGCATCTACATCATAACTTGGGGCATGTTGTAACACGTTACAACAAGCCCCGGGATTTTGTTACAACTAACCATATGGTATGATTTTTAACATTTATCAAGATAACTATTTAAACAATTTAGAAATGAAGCGCGAGCACACTGTGGCGCGGTTTATAGGTTAAATCGAGTCAAAGAAATACGTTAATAGCGTTTAAGATCCTAGTGGAAAGATCCTGTTACTACTTACCCCTGTTATAACAAGCCCCTCGCTCCCCTACTCGTTTTTTTTGAATTTCAACATTTCAAATAAAGCATAGTGGAGAAAAAAGCATTGAGTTAAGGCATCTGTTACATGCGATAGGAGCAAAGTAATAAAACATGTTTGTTTTTGTTCCTATTCTCGTTGGTAAATTTGCTCTTGATTCTCTAAAAGAACTAGAGCTGAATTAATCAGTAAACTGTACATTCTGACTTTACTTGATGGTAAAATATTGTTAATATGTAGTTTTAATATTAAGAATTGATGGTTTTTCGGACTTAATGTAATGTGTTTTGAAAGAAACAAGCAATTTTTGAACAAGGTAAAAGTTGACTAAAGATGACTAACCGTTTGTTTGTCAAATAAACAAGTGTATGTTGAAAATATTGGGAGTAGTGTCAATATCTCTTTTTCATTCAACAAATTTCACAAAACCCTCACTTCTAAGTCTCAGCACGCATACTGTGCAGTTTATTGTCATCAAGAAACGTCAACTATTGAAGTCTACCGTTCGTCAGGCACGCCCACGATAAATAGGTACAAAAAGATGATAGGAAACAAATTTTTTGCACTCACTATGTACTATAACTTTTAGAATTCTTAAAAGCAGTCCAGTGAATATTGTGGAGCTGATATCTTGAAAATATATTTTAAGAAGGCATCGACAGGTAATAATGTAAATGAAGGGGTAATGGTTAAACACGCATTTGACATTTTTTTGCTTCTAAAGACTCTAATAAGTCGACAATATTCACTAGATCAAATAATCTCGTCCAGCATACTTAGATTCGAGTCATAAACTGTCTACTCTCGTTAATTTTAAAATCAAGGGATACGAATAAATCAAATTATCTATATAGTTTGAAATATCTCCTGGATGAACATATTCGAGTGAAAAAAATTGGAAACAACGAATTTTAAGTGATAACCAATCACACAATCTATTAACTTATTATATACCCTTGTGACATTTCTGTAACAAACTAAAAAAGATCGTACAGAATCCATACCCACTTCTGGTTTCAACTCATTGTACCATTACGTTTACATACCGTACTAACGAAATAATAAACGATTTTACACAGAGATCGTTATTATAAGTATATTATAGAAACAACAGGGCCGGATTAAGCTAGGGGCTTGGGGGGCTATAGCCCCGGGCCTCAGGTCCAAGAGGGCCCCATCATTTGGAAATCATTCTGTATTTTTTAATGTATTGATGCCACAAATCTAAAGTATTGATACTATTTTGTGAATTTTTCCGGGTTTCCGAATTCCTTAAGGGGGCCCCGTCATTATTTTAGCCCCGAGCTTTATAAATCTTAATCCGGCCCTGCGTTGCAAGTTGGTACATGCAAAAAATATTCTTAAATCAGATATTTGATAGCATGTTGTGTGTTTTTTTTGTATTTGTATTCTAGAAAGATTTATGATAAGTGTAACATTGATAAACGAGGGTAAAAATATTTATGTTATTGCTAATACAAAATTACTTCTTCACGGCATCATCACTTTCGTGAGAATTAAATTATTAACTTTATTCTAACTGGTAAAGACAGTGAAGATGAAATGGATATGGTATTGAAATTTCAAATGTAGCTTGGAAAAACAATGAAGTTATTAACTATGGTGTATGTTATGACAAAAAAATAAGAGATACGTCAACATTGATCTGCCTAATAGTTAGTGGATATAATTATCAATAAATTGGTGGTGTTAATTTAGTTGACAGAATTATGAGATACTATAAAACTTAGTGCGAAATAAAAGATGAAGAGAACGTGTATTCTACCATTTATTAGGTGGACACCAAAATGGTAAAAGCGTGGCTTTTATATAGGCCAGTAAAAAGTGTTTTATGAAACCATGAAAAGGACATATCTTAGACAAATTTCAGACTCGAGGTAGCTGAAACGTGGACAGAGATACCCAAACAAGAGTCGCGATTCGATTAAAAGTGACAATCAGGCCAGTTTGGTCATAAAAAGGATTAGGTACAAATTCTCTAAGTGTACAGATCACAAATCATATATGAGGAATGTGGTGTAGCTTTATGACCAACAAAAAAAGTAATTGCTTCAAATATTTTCAAACTTCATAGAAAAAAAGAAACATTAGCATATTTTGATTTTGATTTTTGATTACATGTTTTATTATCATACATGTTTTATTATATTTAAAGATAAGTCACAAAATATTGTATATTTTAAAATTTATGCTTTTCAGAATAATGAGGTTTACATAATTAATTATATCGTAGAAAAAAATAATATACATACTGCATTAATAAGTAAAGTTTCATGAACACCTGCGAAGAGTATTTAAATATGAATGAGAATAATTTAAATTCTAGGATAGGAAGGGCGAAAATGAGCATTTAAAATAAAATTCAAGCAATTTGACCAATAAAAACTTTAAAACACTTCATTTCTCAATGACCAAAACCAGTTGCGTGCTAAACAATTTTATAATTTGAAAAAATATTTTATTATACCCTTTTTAAGTCGCATCTCCGATACGCCTTTCTCTTCTGGGGTACTTAATATGAGCGAATCTTCAAACTACAAAGAAGAGTTGTTAGATTTTTACTGAAACTAAACAGCAAGGCTCACTGCAGCGACTTCTTTAAAAGATTAATAGTTCCGACTCTTTCTTCAGAAAGCTCGTTGCACGGCTATCCACTTAGGAACGCGGAGCACGACCTTTACCTATTCCACGTTCAGAATTAGTTAAGGGCTCAATATTTTACAATGTAAAAAAATGCACAATCACTAACCAAATGAAATTAAATCGATATAATCTAATCCCGCATTTCGCAATAGTTTGAGAACATATTTACTGGAAAGTGCTTTATAATTCAGGATATGCTGCATAAATCGTTTGCTATTTTTTATATGTACCGTATCTTTTGCCCCTTCAAGTAAGAATATAACTACTCTTCAATAAACGCAATAATGAATTTATTACACTTTTCCTTACTACCTTGTTAATATTCTCGTAATTCATCACACCTAGGTATGGTCAAGGCCTGATTTCTTAATATATTTGATTAAAAAACCCCATAACAACTGAAGAGTATTCGTATTTGTCTTGGGCAAACTGTATAATGGTTGTGTGCTCTACCAAAATTGGACGATTATTTACTAAATCGGCTTTCCGTTTATGCTTATTTACCTTTCTTAAGCGTCATGCTGATTGCCGTTGTATGATATTGCCTTGTTGTCAACAGATAATATATTATATTTCAGTAAGTAAGTAAAAATATAATTTTTGTAATGTATCACTCGCAGTAGGCACAATATAATTTATGGACATTGCAGTATCTGATTCTGTTTATTATAATTTATCATGAAAACGGTAGCTACTTAATTTTAAAGATAATCATTGAACTTCTATATGTTATAGGTAAGAGAAAAAGTACATGATACCATAATAAAGTTCTCATTTTCATTTATTAATATGTTTAAATAGTTATTTATACAACAAGTAAGTAGAGTAATACTTTATTCACGAGTAGGAAGGTTTGACGAGTGAAAAAAAGTTACTTTACTCACCAGTTTCATACAAAATTGTTTCTACGTCCGTAGACTTAAAAAAATTCAACAAAACTTTGATCAATTTTTATTTTGTAATAGTAAAATTAAAAGTACAACTGTGAGCATTATAAATTCGAAGCGAAGAAAAAGTTACATTATTATTGGTATTTAATTTGGACACATTTAACGAGTTCAAAGAAATAACGTTGTATTAGTACTGATTGGATTGTTGGTAGGATTTTTATTGAGTCGTCTACGTATCCCTCCGCAACTGTGTTGGATTTCCACCCACCGTGCTTCTTTAATTGAATTACATCACCACTGGAATCCACTAACAGAGACTCAGAAGAGCGTCGAAATGTATGCCAAGTGTAGTTTTTTGTTAAATTCAAATATGTTGCTAATTAAAACATTTCCGCTATTAATACACTTCATTTTATATAATACTTTCCTATATTGAAGCAACCAGAAAGATGTTACAAATAATATCTAAGCTTACATTAAAAGTTTTTGCTGGTTTTTGCTGTAATACCTTATGTATGAGATAATGATCATCTAGAACATGCTACAGAAACTTCATATCTTCACAGGCAAATGTTTTAGATTTTTTGGGTCTATAGCCAACTGATTTTTCAAATATGCAATGAGCCTTTCAGTTTTGAATAAGTCGACCAAAGTGTTAAAGCTTCCCACATTTTGGATTTAGTCTCAAAGTAAGTTAGTAACACTCTTTCTGTGAAGCTGTTTTTGCTTTTTTTAGTAAGCCCTTTCATAAAAGAATTATATTCCTTTAAATACTGTTCCCTGGAGTTCTCAGGAAGAAGATTCTTAGTCGCAGGAGTTGCCGATTCAACACCATCTTCTGGTGTGTAGTGTAAACTTTCTTCACTATTAATTATTACTACTACACTCCTTTTAATTAGACAGAAAACGGATTTTCTTGAACGAATATCAAGAAATAAAAGTGTGATAGTTTATCGGAGAAACGAATTAACATGAGAAAAAAAGCGTTCACACCCAACTATTTTGATAAAACAATTTTATAATTGCGTTAGAAAATGACACATTACGGCACTTTTTTTAACGCAAAAGCGTGAAAAAATGAAACACCACCATACTTTTTTTCACGCGTTCTGACCGATTCAGAAATTACATTCTCTATGAATGCAAATGAATGAAAAAAAACGTGAATATTATAACGAACGTAGAAAAAATATATTTCTTGTCGCTTTTTGCACTTTCCTATTAAATTAGAATTTCTACTGGACAATCACAAAGCATCTGTTAAATTGAAGTAAATAAGCCATTGATTTTTTATCAAATTCAGAAACGCTTTGATTTTACTTTTCGTCTTTTGCTGTTCATCATAAAAAAATTTTTTGTGAATGGTAACATTCATATTAAATACTAATTACTGCAATTTTAGTGCTGTTGATAGTTCTGTAAACCCCATAAATACATAATATCTAACTATCTGAGTATTTTCGCGTATATTGTTCTCAGAAAAAATAAGTATAATTGACTGAAATAATATACAATACTTTTCTACCTATCCTAAAGTACAGGTGGCAAATTTATTTCAAACGCATCTTGTATTGCATTGAATCATTGAATCTCCTTTCAGCTCTAGAAACTTAGTACAGTAAGTGCCCAATTTCTGTAACGATAAACAAGGAAATCGCTGGTCGAAATTTGTAAATTTATAAATACGAAGTATAGCAGAAGTGTATTCACCTCGGCAGTTTAAGGGTAGAGTAAATAGAAAAGGTACATTACTGTGAAAAAAAATATTTTCGAACCTAATCTCCTTATCACTCTACATATTTAGACCAAAGAGTTTCCAATTTTCTTAAAACATCAACAAGGCTCTTATCAGATCCACAAGAAAAAGTTAAAAATGGGCTCAATACTTTGGAGGAGTACTGAATAGACAAGAGGAAGATTCGAAACAATAATAAGATATAGAAGAAGGAATAGTAAATATGGATCTCGTGGAGGACCCAACAGATAAAGAAATCTTAGATCAGTTTAAAAAAATTGAAAAAAGATAAGACTGCAGAGGAAAATGTTATCCAGCAGAAATTATTGAATACAGCAGGTAGGATATACAGAAAAGAATATGCGGATTAATACGGAAAATTTGGAATGAAGAACAAATGCCTTAGAGATGGAATAATGAAATAAAATATCCAATATCCACGAAGGAAGATAAAAGTAGGTGTAAAAATTATAGAGGGATATTAGATATATGTTGTGGACAATGTTTTCGTTAGAGTTATGGTGAATGAGTATCAAGAAAAAATAGTGATAGTGTACCAAGGAGGTTTCAAGAAAGGAACATAATTGATTGATTGATGATAATTGATAATAGCTATGAACGAGTTGTAGGTTTTTGTGTTAGTTTATAGATTTTAAACAAGTTTATGACATAATAAATAGAAATAGAATTTATATTGGCTATAATCTACTGAGATTCTGAAGAAGCTAGACATTAGATCCGTGGCTTTTAATATAGTGCTCTTGAATTGGCTGCTAAACACGATGAAATTGGAAACTTGGCTACTTCAAAATCTACTAAATCAAAAAAAATTAAATGATAACTTCTCGTTCACTGTTGTTTGGTTGAAAAAAGTGTTTTAAATTTATTTCAGTTAAAAATATCCAGAAACAGACTTAGAGGTAGGCCTTGGGGCAACAAACAAGTGGACAGTCTCCCCTAAATAATGTTTCATACAGAATAAATATTTTTTATCAATCGAGTTTTTTGATGAACAATTTATTGTGAAACCAAGTGAATTATCTCAGTATTTAATAAACATACAGACATATAATCGAAAACTAGAATTATTTTAAATAAATATTAATGTTAAAACTCCCTAGCTTTTATCGCCGAAAAATAGTTAATTTGTAGGACTTTTTCTTCTTTAGTGGAGCTATAGCCCCGAATGCTCCGTCCTAAATACGGCCCTGAAAATATCAAAGTTATACAAAAAATGAAAACAGACGCAGTACTGTAGGTCTAAAAGTAGTAATTAAATAACATTTATTTCAATATTTCACGGCCAAATTCACTAAAACACTAGCTTTTCTGCATCAAAATAAATAATTATCACAATTTATCAAATTTTTATGGATTTTTTTGTATTATTTCCCCCTTCAGGTGCTTATTCATCGATTGGCGTATATTCCGTATCTCAACAACCCTGTTTTTCGTTAAAAAACAATTTCGAAATCAATTTTCAAAGATTCTGTCAATAGTATTTTGGGTTGAAAATCTATATAAAGATATTTCTAATGATAGAATTATCATATTAAAATCGTATTTACCTGTACTACTGTTTGAGATTATCGACTACCTATTCATGGATTATCAGAGGTAAATATCCGATATTTATTGAAACCAAAATGAAATGTGCATCTTCGAAACAACGATAGGTTCAGTATAGTTTAGAATAGTTAATAAAATTCTAATATATAATCAAATATATATATACTTTCACAAAAATTGTGTTTTAAATATAATTTCAACGGATTGTCTCCCTGAATTTTTGCTAAAGAAAGTTTAGCAGTACCGTCGCCGCAACTGAATTTCTTTGTTATAAAATCCAGAAACCATGTTTTGTACAAAGTAAAAATACCGGCCAAGTTTATTTCAATTTTTACCCCCCGTGGTGTTGAGCTAAGGCACCTACTTTCCTAGTAAATAGTCAACTTTAACTAAATTGAATGCAACATTCAAAGGTCAGTCCTATAACAGGAATGATATATTTACAACTAATCGTATAAATCTATTGTTAAAATGATGTTAGAACTTCTTATCTGATTTAAAAAATTTTATTTCCTTCGAAATGCTGTACTATAAACTCGCATTCAATAAACAACTATTATCCCAGGCTTGTTTAAAAGTATATAGTAACTTCATGATAGTTTGTAATGGATTAAATCGCTGTCCCGGTGCAAAACACTAATATCTCAAAATTTTGACATTTTGAGATATTACTAATTCTGATGAAAGACACCGAACCACGTCCAAAGAAAAATATTACATTTCCATATTTATTTTTCTTAACATTTGTTTTACTCTTACTTAATCCTGAGCTGATTGTTTAGAGTGGGTCAACACATTAACAACTGAAAATAGTACAAAAGCACAATTTATTTATACTGTTCCATACCTTGATTATAGTGTAATAGTGTAATATCACTAAATGTTTTTGTATTTGTCAGCTATTCATAGACATCACCTGTAATTTGTTATTGTTTTTGAAGAGAACTTGTGAACTTGGCAAGGTAGTTTCGAAGGTTTATAAAATTTCTGAAAGTGTATCAGTTATTAGTTTCCGGAATTAATGGTTTATTGAAAATCTCAATGTAGGCAAAGGGAAAAACATGCTACAGATATTGTTTGTGGAGGAATCCAAAGCGAATCATGAAAAGGTAAGATTTAAGTTTATTATTCAACAATCCCGAACGTGTAGTTAAGAGAAGGCCTACTTGTTTTTCAGATAGAAAACCGGCCTCAAGTTGAAACTCGACAATCAAATTTTGTTGAAGTTGAGACCAGCTCTGTACCAGTTCTGGAAGTGGCGTATTCAAATTCAGAAGATCTTTACATTTTAACGGCATATAATAATGAAACTATTACAGCCGATGATGTTTTAAAAGGTGAATTTTTGTTTGGTGATACTAATATTGAATAAGAAGTCCAGCTTGTAACGGAAGACAACAATAATAATCAGAAATATGAGGAACAGGAAGAAGTTAAAACCTATGATCAAGAAATGAATAAAGCAAATTATGGCAATGAGGACGAAACATCCTAATGAGATTGATGATTACATACCATATAAAAATGGTAATCGTTCTGATAGAAAGTATGAAGAGAATGAAAACCTTGAAAATAACGTTCAACAGTAAATATTAGAGTTAAAACAAGTACAAGAGGAACATCAAGATCAAGAAATCATTGTAATAAACAGAAGAACAAAAAAAGATTGAACAATGATAAATTTTGAGCAAGAAATGTGAAAAAATTTAAAGTGAATTCAGGTGAAGCTTAGCAAACAAAATCGGGTAACCTGAAGGGCAAAAACTGTAAGAGAAGGTTGTGGAGACAAGTGTTGAGAAAATGTTGACTTGGAGGAAAGAAAAAAATGTTATCTGACATTAATAGAGAAAAAAAAGACTCGCTCAGATCAGCAAATTATTCTTACAATTACAAATAAAGTGAAGATGTTTACTGCTATATTTTGCATTAGATCTACTTTTTTAACTACTGTAAAAAAGACGCGTTATTGAGCCAGATCTTAGGGGCAAACATTTGAACCAATCCAAAACAGACCCTCAAATAATCAAAGATGTAATTGAACATATAAACTCAGTTGTGCAGAGACAACGTCATTCCACGTCCATACAATCCTTTTTTTTTTTGAAAATTTGAGAACTTCCACTGTTGGTGAAGTCGTCGAACAATCTGAAGATGATGATGACCAAACTAATTCAAAAAACTAAAATATTGTATACAATAAAAATTGTAGCCTAATCTTAAAATTAATAAAAATACACAGTCATCAACTGCCGTTTCATAGAAAAGTCTCGCTTTTTTAATCCTTTGCTGTAATAATACTATATAAAAATATATTAGTCCCATAAGAAAATAGCTAAAATCACAAACGCTATGTAAAAGTTTAGTGCAATACAGTAACATAGCAAACAAATAATTACAGTGCAAAATCAATTTTTTTAAATTATATATGGGCAATACTGTAACAACTCGAAGTAGAGTTATTGTAATAATTATTTTAAACTTAATTCTTAGAAATGAAATATGTGTAATTTTTGTAAATCTTACCGATAAAATAAGATTGATAATAAAATTGTTATCATAAACATATTTATGCATATGAAAGTCAAAAACAAAACCTCAGGAATTATTCGGCCTCCAATATCTAAAAAGTGTTGGTTTTGAGATGTGATAGTTTAGTACTAGAGCAGCGAAATATATTTACGATAATAAGAGACAAAAGTTTTATTCATATATTTAAGAATTATTAGTGAAGTTCTTCATAAAATTTAATATAAAGAACATTCGCTATGAGATAGTAAGTTTGGTTGTGAGGGATTTATTTTTAACTCGAACCTGCCGCTGACATCTCAAGGATAGAAACTATGATCGGGTTAACCCAATCATGATCTGAACGTTCGGAAGCTAACCCGGATCACGGAAACTGATCGAGTTAATCGGATCCTAGTCATATGATATGATTCTTTCTACCCTTCTCGTAGATCATGTTTTAAATTTGAAATTTCCACCGAAAATTGACGGAAATTGTTACAAATCTTGATCAGAGCTATGATCCGCAATGAGCTGATCGTGATCTACAAGTAACCGGGTTATAGACTTCAAAAAGTCCTGCAGTAGTCTTTTTCAAACTACTGGCTGCATATATTGGATCTAGTCCAACGTTTTTCTTGGAATATTATCTCTTCGGAACTGCCGGACTGTGTTCTGCTCCTCTTTCGTTTCCTTTTGGCTTTGATTTTTTTTTATTTGTTCCTTTAACTTTATTTTTTGTTGTTATCTCGATATATTTCACCCTTTCTAGCTTTTCTTTTGAAGGCCTTATAGCATTTTTCTGATTATTTCTAGCTGTATAACAGCTGGAACAGTCCACCAATTGTTTTAGGACTGAGAAAAGGTGACTTATTGAAGTGTATATGCTGGGAATTATTTCACGAAGGTAGAGAAGTAATCGCTTGATCGTGATGATTTTTGTTAGTGATAACCATCGGCGAACTATTACTAAAGAGCGTATTTTTCAGCGAATTACTTTTCAAACCTGCTGAAGTTGATGACTGATCTTGACTATATTTGTTTGTGATACAACTAGGTAACGGAGGGTCACTATTCCTTCCTAATTTGTTTCTCTTTTTATTGAGATAAGCTTATTCTAGATTTTCTGTAAGATTGAATGGTAAAATCTTTAATACCTTGAATCCAGATAATGTATTATTAGATTTCACATAATAGATATTTTTCTATTGAGCTGCATTATCATAAAAAATGTCTTCAATTATTTGAAAACGCTTTGTTTTGAGGTTGCAGATAGTGTGTTGTGTGAATAGGTAGACACATCAAATTATGTTATGTTCTTCAGCAAATTCGAACAAAATATTTTTATCTCAGGTAATATATCGTATTCTGCTTTTCTGTCATTTCTCTTGAGCACGTATGCAGTGAGAAGGGCAGTTCCTACGCAACCAACAAGCAACTACCGTGATAATTTTACCTATTTCTTCTTATACAATATTCGGTACCATTTTGCTATCTTTTGTCGCTACTAAATACCCAGTTCTGTTATTCCATTGAGGTCTATATTCGTAAACGTTTTTGCTAATTTGTATTGAGAACTTATAAAATTACAAATAGGCTTATTCAAAGTACAAAAAAATTAAGAGATATTCAATATCAATTTGTGCTTCAGCTTATTTAACGATTTAGCGACCCATACGATATTTATTTTATTACCCGACTGCCAGGAACAGTCTTCGCGTTGGAGAACTTACAATGCAGCAGTTATCTATCATAGAAAACCGCAGAGTACCTTTGATAGGGCCATTTGACGATGGAGAAGCTGTCAGAATTTTCCCAACAATTAGACTGTTTGATGCATATAGCGCGACTATGACAGAAAAGTTAGAAAAGCTCACAAAAGTATACACCGTTAATTCTGTAGACATCTTATTGGATCCTAAAACATATGGTCAAAAACCACGAGAGGAATACTTACCTGAAGATCCCAATGAAACAGGTGGTATACCAAACCAACTCAAATTAGGTGTAGGCTCTCGAGCCATGCTAAGACGGAATATCAATGTTAACCATGGGCTGGTTAACGGTGCTATAGGTGTTATCCGACGAATAGATTGGCCAGCACTACGCAGAGAGCAGTTGGAGCCGGGAGAACTGCCACAAGCAGTATTTGTGGAGTTCGATGACCCAAATATAACAGGGAACCGACCTGGTATTGGATTCCGGATAGAGCCATGTGCTACAGAATTTGATGCTTTACGTGGTAAAGACAAGATCGAGCGACGAATGCTTCCCTTAATTTTATGCTGGGCAGTGACGGTACATACATTACAGGGCACAACTTTAGACCGAGCAGTTGTAGATTTAAGTAGAAAATTATTTGCAAATGGTCAAGCTTACGTTGCTTTGAGCAGAGTGAAGACTGTCTCCGGACTTGCTATTAGTTCTCTTGACCCTAACAAATTGCTTAATCAACCACATGACATAAACTCATTTAAGGAATTAATCCGGTTACGTAATCTTAACTAAAAAGACATAAATAAAATAATAATTAAAAAAAAACAAAAACCCGCCTGCATGGATAACTACTATTAAAAATCAACTGAAAATACTGAAACAAGATGAAAATTCAATGATAAGTTATTTTAAAAAACTAATGATTAGCTACTTAAAACCAGAAACATAAATTGAAACACTACCAAACCAATTTACCCGCATATTGTACACTTTTTTGCAACATTATAAGCAGAATTGCAGTCGGAGGTATGAAATTGAATGCTAAGATAAATTATTATGGTTTATGGTTTTAAGTACCTAATCATTAGTTTTTTAAAATACCTTATCATTGAATTTTTATCTTGTTTCAGTATTTTCAGTTGATTTTTAATAGTAGTTATCCATGCAGGCGGGTTTTTGTTTTTTTTTAATTATTATTTTATTTCAATTTCTGCACAATCTTGAAATCTTGAAAGCTTTTAAACCAATATTCTTTCATAAAGTTGAAAGAAACAAGCCCCAATTGTTGAGAACTTTTTGAAAACCTTCTATAAATGCCAAGTGGCTTATGAAACCATTTTATCTTGTCAACTTTTTTTAGAAAATGCTTTCCATTCTTTAATGATTTATCTAAACAGAACTATTGTCATCTCTTGTTATTATTATAATTTTCTAATATTTTCAATTAATTTCTTCTCCAACAATTAGGTAATAGCATCTTTATAATGTTTTGTAAAGTTTCGTTGTTATGAATGTATACTAAAAGTAGATATACCTATCCAATGTAGTTATACTTTTTTTGTGAATAAAATGAATGCACTTTTCTTCGGATCAGTTGTTTCATATCCCGCTCTATTTGAATAGGTTTTCTCCCTGCTAACGTTTTAGGTGCTACATACTTCCTTCCTTTCATTGTTTCAAAAGTCTATAATAATTGGTTTTTCCAACTTGAAAATTATGCTGCGAATCGTACTATGGAAATATATATGTACCTACATTTAGCAAAGTTCTCATATACAGGATTCAATTGTACTTTCATTTCACAGTATCTATGGTTGAGTACCGTTTTTTATCGCCTATTATTACAAAACTAAGCATTCTGCTTGTTACTAAGACTATTCAAATAGAAATGGAAATCTCAACTCACATTATATATAACAATTTCTCACGATTAGAAAATTTGATCACATGTAAGAAAGTTTCATAGATTTAAGAAATATATTTCTTTTTTTAACATATATCAAATTTATGTAACTGTAAAAAATACCATCACACTAGTATACAAGCTTCTATTTGCACTGCAACTATACGAGGGTTGTCTAAAAAGTTTCCGACCTCTAACTGACGATGTTGGCGCTTATTAATATAATTTGGAAAATATATTTGCCATTGGAATCGTGAATTCTTATTACGATTTTTTCAAAATGGGAAAAATTGAGTATGGAGTTGTTATTGAAAATTTGTTTCTGAAAGTTAATATCGGCTTGACTGAGGACGAGCGTTCGAAACGACCAAAAATTGCGACAACCAGGTATCATTAAAGGCTAACGGCATATCAAAAGAATGCATTTATCATAAATTAATTGAATAATTATGGGTTGGAAAGCTATCCGCGCGATGGGTGTCGCGTTTATTAAATTTGACCACGGCTTAAGCAAAAAGATTCTGAAATGAAAAAAGTCAAAGTAGTAGATTGCGAAAAAGTGATGACGACCGTTTTTTACTTTACTCGTAGAATTAAGTTAATCGACTATATCCAATAAAGTAAAATTATAACAGAAGAGTATTTTGGGAGTGAGGTAGAAGGAAAAATCGTATAAAAGCGACCGCTTTCCTTTCGAAGGAAAAGAATTGCGTCTGACCATCCACCATATGCAGGAGATATTGCCGCCAAAGACTTTTTCTCGTTTCTTAACCTTATAGTTTCATTTGCAGGAGTGAGATTTTCATCTGGTTAACATCTATTTGAGAAGAAAGATAGAAGCCCTTATTTGAAAGGGATGAAAATGTTGAAGCAAGAAACTATAATAAAAAATAAAAATTATTGTAGCAAAAAAACTGTCTTGTTTCTTTAATAATTCGTAAACTTTCCAGGCAACTCTTATGAAGGGTCTATAAAGTGATGTGTAAACTGGTTATTTTTCCTATTAAAATCATTCTATCAAATAATTCAAAGCAGCTTAATACAATTGTTATTATATATGTTACAGGAAAAGTAAATTGTTAGGAAGAGTTGACTCTGCCTAGGAAGAGTTAACTCTTACTAAAAGTTTCAGTAAAAATTGGATAAGAATAAACAGATCAACCTAGGAAGAGTTAACTATACCTACTGTGGTTTAGTAAAAGTATATTCCGAGATGTTGAACTTCTCATATTTGTTTTGTTTATGTTTATTCCAGCTCTAGTTGTTTACTGTCTTCCCGTTCACGTGTCTATTTGATGCTATTAACAACAGCGACCAAGGATTCAGTAAGTGTTTACATTTCAATAATTAGTTGCAGTTTTATAAAACTTCATTAATAGCCAAGTAAACGAAGTAGTTTAAAGTTGTAAAGTTATCTACCTAATGTATGTGTCGTGATTCTCCGAATTTGAACGATCTTAGGCTAATTGGACAGCCAAAAACCGACGCGGAATCTGTTTTTCTTTCATTCGCAGTTTAGATGCCGCTCAAGGCAAAGATAAACCGGAAAAGTGATATTTTGTTATCTATAGATTCCTGGAGTTTTATTTGTTCAAGTTTGAAATGCATCCCAAGTATCGAATGATCCATTTAAGGATAATATTTCATTTTTAATCATTTTTTCCTGATCACTCACTGTTTCTGTTTCCATGATATGTTTTTAAAAATTGATGCCTTGCTAGTCTTGCAATTAATTCAATATAAAAGCTTTTTCACTTCGGACTACTATTAATTTCAGTGTGTCTTTAAATTTTAATAATTATCACTTTCAGAGTGTAATAATTATGCCAGACTCCAAGGAACTGACGTTGTCCAAATTGAAATACGACAGCTAGACAGTCAGACAGTCAGAAGTCTAAAAACTTCGAGTAAAAAAGAAAGCAATGATCTTAGATTTTCAAGGCAATATGTTATTATTGAAGTAAGCGGTATTACAAAACTAATTCACCCTGTCACAGACCCAGAAAACATAAAGTATTATGTTTTTGATGAAGAGCTGTTTGGAGTTCTAAACGAAGCGCACATATCCACTGGACATGGAGGAAGAGATCGCATGCTTAAGCAATTGAAAGGAAAATTCCAAAATGTGACATTTTACTATTTTTAAGCTTGTGCGAACCTTGTATTCAAAAATTGAACCATAAGAAGAAAGGACTGGTTGTAAAGCCTTTGTTATTCAAGGAAATGAATTGATTTGATTGATTTCCAGTCGCAACCCGATAGAGATTTTAAATTTATAATGGTGTACCAGGATCATTTAACAAAGTTTGTTGTACTAAGGCCACTGAAATCTGAAGACTGCAAACGAAGTATGTGAAAACATCATTGATATTTTTACTTTGTTAAGCGCTCCTTATATTTTACAATTTGACAATTTGCAGAGAATTCGTTAATAAAATTATTGAGAATCTGGTTACTATATGACCAAACTTCAAAATGGTGCATGGCAAATCGTGACATAGTCAAAGTCAAGGTAGTATTGAGGGAGCCAACCAAGACATAGAGAATATGATAGCCACCTGGATGCAAGACCATAAAACATCAAAATGGAGTGAAGGCTTAAAGTTTATTCAACTTATGAAAAACACTGCATTGCATAGTGGGATAAAAACGTCTCCGTATGAGGCAATGTTCGGTTGCCCCCCGATTCATGGCTTATCCACTTAAAAACTACCTACTGAGATATTGACAAATTTAGAAACAGAAGAGGATCTTCAATGTGCTTTTAATCAAATACAGGAGCACCAACAACAAGAAAACGAAACAGAATGTAACGGGAATGGAAATACTAATATCATTGGACCAAACCAAAATTTATCAAGTGGTGAAAACTGGCTCGTGGATGATGGTAATTATATCCTCACTGACCTGGACAAGTCTACAGAGTCCATCGAAATGAAGCGTTTCACTGTTTAGAAGAGCATGCTAAACGCATGAAAAAAAGCTCCGATCAGATTCATCGGCCACTAGCAAAAGGAACATCAGTCCGCATTCCTGTCCCAGATGTTGACCGCGGAAGAGGAGATGCTCGATATATCCTTGGCATGATACTGGAGGTCGACGATTATGGATTCTATCATATCGGAACAAGAAATGGAATTCTGAAGCAGCTTTTTTCAAGGTAACTTCTCTCTCTTTCTCTCTGATTCTCCTTTCTCTCCCGGTCCCCAATATTAAATTTTTATATTTTTCAGGTCTCCATTCAGTAAATGTCCCACAAACATTATTAATGAAAATGAAGTCCTTATGGATAAAATTATTGCTGTTCAACTTCACAATCGCTTGGAAATGGCAAGGATTTTTCAAATGTTCTTGCCACATCTATCTCACACCTTGCATATCTAATAGGTGCATGTGTAAAAAGAAAGATGTACTCTGCAACTCAATATGTCACAAATCTTTACCTTGTTGTAATAAATAATAAACATTGTCCATTATTTATTAGGAGACTGTTTTTCCTTATGGAAAGTCAACTTTCACTAATTCAAGGTAGTAAGAATATAGATATAGAATTAGATATAGTCAACTCTGACTTTCTTGCTGATTCAAATATCACTGTTTCCATTTAATCAACTTTTCCTTAATATATCAGTAATTTGTCGACTTTACCAAGGCCAAATCGGTTTTCCCCTTGCAAAAAGTCAACTTTTACTAACTCAAGGCAGTAAGAGTATATTTTCCCTAGGTCTAGTCAACTCTGTCTAGTAAATGTTGTTCAAAATTTATCACTTTTCCCTTTTAATCAACTTTTACTAAAAAGTCCACTAAAAGTCGACTTTACCTAGAATCAACTCTTACTGGAGAATCCACTTTTCCTGTAACATATACACTACTGTAAGTAAATTCCAAAGCTAATCGTCTATACCTAAGTCTACCGATTATTTACAATAACCTAATTTTTTCACTAAATTTATCTACCTACTAAATTCCTAGAAAAATATTTTTAACATTATAAAAGTTCTACCCTTTCAAACAAATTTTAAACATTTAAAATACCTTTGACATGCCCTCATAAAACACCTTTGCCCTGCCGAAAATTTCTTTATTGGTTTGACCCGAATTCCCCGAAGGATTAGAAACTTTGGAATCAATTCTGAACAATACTCGAAAGGGGTTGAAATAAATTGTAGAGATTATAAAGAAATATTGAAGCTATCTTCAAAATATTTAAATAAATTTTAAATTTTCAGACCGATCTTCGACTTTAATTATATACACTAAGATTCTTACATGAATAAAACAAGTAACAAAATCGTGAAATATTTATTTGAAAGTTCATAATAGGAATATAAATAGATTATATTTTATAAAAAAAGGAAGAAAAGTAAATATGAATATATTCATTATATAGATACCTTTGCGATGACAAACAGCCATTATATGATAGCAAATAAAAAACATATGTTGCATATAAAAGAGATAACATCGAATATCAAACGTGGACCCCCTTAATAAGTAACCATCACAAGAAATCAATGTTATTGGACATTTGCAATGACAATTACTTATCCTCATGCTGTATATCACCACAAAATCGCAATATCCTCCAGCGGAATCTATTTATACAGATACAGTACTTCCGAAAAACGCCAAGAAGAATTGGAAGGTAAAAATGATAGGGAATGGTCACAATGGAATAAGGACTAAGAAAATATACCTGGGATGGATCGTGCACAGGCGCGGAAAACGTGAATTAAAAATTCGGTCAAAAAAAGCCTATTCGTGCCACGAAAAAGGAAAGTAAAATAGAAATACGATAGTAAACGCACCTAATATAACTTAACCTAACCTGACCTAACCAGTTGAAACGGATTTCTTAATTTTTGTTACCTTTTGGAATACGCAAGTAGGTACTGTTTTTGTAGTTTCTTTCCACCCAACTACGGGGCTGGCCTTCACTTGTGTGGTAGAGTACCCCATTTGACCCCTCGATTCTTGGACTTTCTTTTTAATTTTATCTCAAAAAACCAAACCACAAAAAATGTTTTAAACTTGCAATGTTTTATTTACCACTAATTGAATCCACGAGCAAAATGGCAGAAATTTCTGCTCCTACTAATCTGCCCACGAAATGACCGCCAGTTTCGACCTTGTGAGGTCGCCGGAATTTCAAAAATATCATCGTTATCTGTAAAATTTCATTTTCGTTTTTCGGAAGTTCAGCAATTTTTTTAAAATCTCCGTTTTTTGACAGATTTATGAAAACAAATATGGGAAATATCTCACCTAGAGATTTCAGAAAGTTTTATGAGTTTAAATGTGATCATGAATGCACTTGTTCGCATATAATCGTTCATAACTTTTTTACAAAGCATCAAACGCAGTTCATATCCTTTTTTTGTTAATTTACACAAAAGAAAGAGCATTTTGAGAACAAAAAAAGTTTGTCTATTCATTTTTTATCTCTAACAATCAACCTTGGTAAGATACCAATTTTTAAATGATTAAAATTTTCAATTTTTCAAATTTAACTTTTAATATTGTACACTTGATTACAATAAGTTATTTTAAAAATGTTTTTGTTCATATAACTTCAATTACTACTTGATAAAAGAGGTACAAACGATATATGTGAGAAAAGGTCAATTTTTAGAGAAATTGTTATTATTTTTAATTGTAAAAACATTTTTGTATAAATTCTTTTTCAATTTGCTCATTTTTTTGTGAAGATCATGAAAAAAAATTCTTCATTTGATTATTTGGAAGGAAGTTATCATCAATTATACGTGAATGAGTGCATTTTCATGAACCAATTTTTTCGATTTTCTTGGGCCAAAAAACGAGGGGACGACGAAAGTATAAAATTACCAATTTTTCGAAGTCCCGTAGATATAGCATGTAAAATGAGTTTTATGAACCACTAGAGCCAAAATTAAGCTTTTTAACGTTTTTTTTTTTCAATTTCTGCTATTTTATACAGTTTCAAAAGAGAAAAAATTATTAATATTGTACTTACACTTGAATACAATAAGTGATTTTAAGAATGTTTTTGTTCATATAACTTTAATGATTACTTGATAAAAAAGGTACAAAAGATTATATGTATGTGAAAAAAAGTTCAATTTTAAGAGAAATTGTTATTATTTTTAAATGTAAAAACATTTTTGTATAAATTATTTTTCAATTTATTCATTTTTTGTGTAGATCATATAAAAAATGTAACTTCATTTGATTATTTGGAAGAAAGTTATCAACAATTACTTATACGTGAATAACCATGACCTTCTAAAGTCCTAAAATTAATATATGTTTTCATTTTTTTTATTCACATAATTTTTTTTCGTGAATCCGCCGTAAAAACAAAGATTTAAATAAAATCATGGAAATAAGATGATTCCTCGATTTTCTAGAGCCAAAAAAGTATAAAATTACCTTATATTCGATTGGTAAAAGAATTTTTTGTCATCGATCAAGTATTTTTATACATCATTTGAATATTTTCATTATATCAGCAAATAAATTGAATAAAGAAAATATAGGTGAAAATAAAATTTATTTATTCCTCCTTTATATCCTTAAAACTACGTTCTAGTATAATAAATTATCCTACCCTCACCCACATATTCAAATATTTTTAAAGCTTCACGAAATTTACATAACAATAGTCAATAGTAAATATATTAGAATAACAAAAAAACGTAAAACCACCTAATGTAGGCGTCTAAATTAAGACCTCCCAATTGAATATTGCTTAATATACCAGGTTGACTGCGTTCGCCGTTGTGATTGGTAGCGCTCGAACTTTGCAGCCATGATCCGCAAGGGACGGTTTCATTGGCGCGTTACGACCCCTTAGCTCCTCCTATCTTGTTGTCAACTTATTTATTGTTTATCATTCAAAATAGGTAACTCGGTTGGTTATTCGGTAAGTTGCAATCGTACTGATAACTACTCGGTAAAACTTATTTGAAATAGTGATGTTTTGAGTGTTTGTTATTTTAGTGACTTTGTGACAATTTTAAGGGATATAGGTGTGCTTTACCTATATTTAGTATGGTGAATTATTACTATCCACAACCAATGTACCATCAACAACAAATAAATAGTGTTGGACATTTCCAACCCAATACGTCTATGCATTCGTGGTATGCCGCGACTGGTCTCCGCCAACCGGCGCAACTGACTAGTTTTTGCGAAGAACAACCATTATGGCATCCTCATGCCGGGTATCAACAAATGTTTCAACACGAATTTGCAGATTTTAATGCGTTGCAATACCCGCAACATCAACAACATCCGTTGATTCCCGAACATCAAATACCGTCGCCTTCCACATCGGCTAGCTCTTTACCTAGTCCCAGTGGACATAGCGGACATTTATCACCGAATATAACTGGAAATGTATCTCCGAATATGAATGGACACACTTCGCCTAACATGCCAGGAAATGTATCTCCAAATATGACTGGAAATGTATCTCCGATTATGACCGGACAAGTTTCTCCTAATATGCAAGGAAATGTATCTCCTAATATGCATATATCCTCAAATTTGCACGGGCATTTACCCCCAAATCTAAATGGACAGATAGCTCCTAATCTGCAAGCACAACTATCGTTGAATATGAATCAAAACTATCAAAGCAGACCGCAACCTGCTAGAAGTCCTTACGAGTGGATCAAAAAACCTTCCTACCAATCGCAACCAAATCCTGGTGAGTACTAATTTTAGAATGCTTAAAAATTGTTCAAACAGTTCTTAATAACGTCCCATAAATCTTTCAAGACCAGGGGCTCCCAAGCCTAACATAGAGTTGGGCCTTTTTCTAAAAAAAAAAGGTTCTCATTATACAATATTATATAATCTTTTGGAAGAAATTAGTCCAGCTTCATTAAGTTATGTAGTTTCACGTAAAGAAGAAGTACTTTCTTTCTAATCTATGTTAAGATTCATATTGATATAGAATACTGTGATATTTCTAATATTTATAGGGATGATTTATCCAAAAATTGTTTGACATCTAAATGTTTGCAATTCAAAGATTATATTAGAGACTAGGCACGAAAATTTTGGGATTGATTTGTTGATTTATATCAACTAATAATGTCTTACCTCCAAATCATCTAAAATCGAAATATGTTTTTGGATCTATTTATGCATAATTGTACCGGAGAGAGGTATTTTTCAGCATTTGCAAGTTTCTTTCCTAGTAACCCTCTTATATATTTTATAAAAAAATTCATTTCACAATTTTTTTTCGCTTTTACGTGGTCCTTAAGGGGGCTCTCACAGCCTGGGTCTCCTGGACCTATGCATTAAGACGTCTCTGCGAAGAATGAACAAATTTTATGGCCAGTTTAATTTTTCACATAAATATTTTTTCCCATTTAACTGAAACAAAATAATTGGATGATTATTTTGATATTTTTCTGACCAGTAATCACCTCTTAAAGTACGTACCTACTTTAAGCATCAATCACTTGTAATTAAGCATTTTTTAAATGCAACTGCCCTTATATTTCTCTACAGGGTGTTCCGGGACTTGATCCAAAAAATTCGGGAGTAAGTGGATGACGTGAAAATAATTTTATAGTCAATTAAAGTTCCGACCTCAGAACTTATATTTAAGTATATTTTTTGTATTATACTTTTAACATTTTTCAATGGATAATGACGTATGTCAATGTACCTAGTGTGTTTGATGGAATAAATAATTCTACACTACTATCTGAAGGCCAGGGGTGGCTCATGCTCAATGGTTAACAATCCGTAACCTTTACAGGGACAACCTGTACAATCTAAGGATAGTAAAAATGAATTTTCGCCATGAAGAGACATTCTGAAGAAAATTAATATAAATTATTTATAGAAAATACTAACGTATTCAAAATAGATCTAAATATTGTAATGACATCGTTGCTGATCGCGTAATTGGGACACATTTTTTGAATCACTCTAAAACTTTCCCGAAAAGTGAACTAAGCTTGGCGAACGCGACCACCGGTAACAACATCAATTGTTTTTATTTCTCATGTATAAAAAAACGTGTAGACCAAAAACCTGCAACAACAGCAAATGAGAAATTATCGACGTACATGCAAATGTTGAGGAATATGGCAACATAGTTGACAGTTGAGTTTTGGTATATGACACAAAATAAGAAGACATACCAAATGCAAATAAAAACATTGACGAAAAAACTTTTCTTTTCAACTCACTATCTGTTACCTACTATTAAAGAAATATAATATTCGTCTACTTACTACACAAAATAATCATTAAGTATTATATACCTTTATACAGAATTTTTATTTGATAGTAATAATTTTTGTTTAATATCTTTTTTTGGATGATTCGCACGAAGTTGCCGATCGCTGTACATGCTGTACTACTTATATACCTATTAAACTTGAATAATTTGGATATTTTATGTATAAATAATTGAAAATTTGGATTATTTCAACGTTTTTGAAACAAACTAAAATCTGTTCTTCATTAAAGAAATACAAAATATACGAAATATATGAAGTAAAAATCATTTTCATATGTAAATACGATAATAATCGTATTAACAGCATGATATATATTAGGTATGTTTTTATTGGGCTGTTTTATAGAAAAAACTTGTTTACCTTTATCTACAATAGTAGGTAGGTATAATTAGCAAAAGCTTCTTGAGAAAATAATAAAAACCAAACGCACTTGGGAAGAAATTAAATACAAACAAATCTTTACTATGAAATTAGAGCAATAAACAAAAAAATATAATCAAAGGCGTGTTTTGGTCTATATGATAGTAGCTGTTAATTTGAAGAGGAAAACAATGAAAAACATCTCGCGATTTTAATCGTACTAATTATTTTAGTTCATGTAGATAGAGAATATCTCGATAGGTAGATTTGTTAAAAAAATTAATATATTTTTCATTTAAATGTACAATAAAATTATAAAAAGATTCTTTTTTGATAATAACTTACATGTCAATAATGAAATATCATTAAAAAATAATAATTTCAGTAGTATTTATCACTGCTTGTTAACCATTGATAAAAACATGAAAATTTTTCAATTTAATATTCATTTTCCCATATAAAACAGTTTATGTGATAAAAAAAGACCGGTTTCAAGAATAATCTAATGTTTTAACCATTCATTCTGATAATCTCTCCTAGTACAAATACCTATCATTTTTATAAAGAATTAGAATAATTAATTTCATAATTATTGTCTTACTTTATTTAGTACAAAGTGGTATCTTCTCATAAAGTTATCGCTGCTATATTTCTGTATATATTTTACATAAAAACAAAAGTAATCAGCAGTTTTTTTAAAACGGGCTAGAAATTAGAACTTTCCGGTTTATTTTTAGGTCAGAGAATATCATTTTGTCGGACCGAGGCAGAAAATTTTTGTGATAAAAGCCTTTACCGGACTCATTTTTATTTATTTTCCGGCCTATCTTTAATGAAAATAGTATATTATATTATAAGGATTAAAAGTGCATATTTTTTTACGAGCAATATTTGCAGTTGGAGCGCAGCGCAGCCGAGTGAATGCAAAATTGCAAGTAAAAATAGGCACTTTTAGTCCGGGTAATTATACACTTTCACGGTCACCTGGTTTCTTGGCTCTAGAAAATCGAAAAATGGATGGATTTTAATGATCTTGGTCTCAAAATGTTCCATTTTATGGCGGATTTATAAAAAAAATTAGTAGAAATAGCTGGAATGAAAATTTCTCATAGTTTTACTGTTTTAAATCGTAAGAAAAACGGTTTTGCAAAATAATCCTTTACAAAAAATTATCTCATTATCAGATAAAGTCCTTATATTTTTTTTTGTATTCTACATAAATTAATAAACAATTTAAAAAAAAATCCAAAAAGAATGATTTTTTCAGTTTTTATAGCTTAAAATGAAATCGATGAAAAACAATCAATTTTTGTGTATATTTTCGTACTATATTCTTCAATGTTAATAGTTTTTGGACCATTAAAAATCGAAAAATAGATAAATTTTATAATTTTGGTCTCAAAATGTTCCATTTTACGACGAATTTATGAAAAACACGGGGGTAGTGGCTGAATTTGCGGTTTTTAATAGTTTTAAACCTTAAATAGTAGAAAAACTTTTTTTTCAAAATATTCATTTTTTTATGTAAATTGCGAAAAAAAATATACGAACTTGATTCCACGACGTCAGAAACAGTTACGAAGGATTATATGTAGAAAGTCATTTTTTTTTGCATTTAGTGTCATGAAACTGTAAAAAATATTTATTTTTTTAATTTTCGTTTTTTTTTTTTATAAATCCGCCGTAAAATGGAACATTTTGAGACCAAGATCATTAAAATCCATCCATTTTTCGATTTTCTAGAGCCAACCTAACCTAACCTAACCAAAAAGCCAGGTGACCGCGAAAGTGTATAATTACCATAATTTTTTGTAAAGGATTATTTTGCAAAACCGTTTTTTTTACGATTTAAAACAGTAAAACTATGAGAAATTTTCATTCCAGCTATTTCTACTAATTTTTTTTATAAATCCGCCGTAAAATGGAACATTTTGAGACCAAGATCATTAAAATCCATCCATTTTTCGATTTTCTAGAGCCAACCTAACCTAACCTAACCAAAAAGCCAGGTGACCGCGAAAGTGTATAATTACCATAATTTTTTGTAAAGGATTATTTTGCAAAACCGTTTTTTTTTACGATTTAAAACAGTAAAACTATGAGAAATTTTCATTCCAGCTATTTCTACTAATTTTTTTTATAAATCCGCCGTAAAATGGAACATTTTGAGACCAAGATCATTAAAATCCATCCATTTTTCGATTTTCTAAAGCCAAATCGCCAATGCCAAGTACTATTTTGATAAAAACCGCTACAGGACGAAACGTAAAGATTTTACCTGTCTCAAAATTGTATTTTGATTAATTTTTTCCTAATAATGCACAAAATTTCTTTCGTTTCGGCACATCTACAGATATACAGAGGACGGACAAAACGCTCGTAATAACGCAACAAAGCATCCCGAAATATGGAAAATCCATTGATGCTTTATATACGAATACAAAACTATATAAACAAATCATATATTCAATTTTAAAAATCTCGAAATTAAGTCGAATCCAGAAAAAGGAGATAAAAAAATAGAATTTCATTGGAAGTTTGAACGATATCAATCAATAGTTATTTCATCTTTTTTTTATTGTAAAATTTGAGGATGAATCAATTAGGTATTATTGGACTACATTAAACAAGAACGTTCAAGAAATTAAGATTAATTATGAACATGCTTTGAAGTATAAGCTTGGATCTAGTGGGAATCATGGGGGTCTAAATCCTGATTATTTAACTTGGTTTTTTGTTCCTTGTAAAAGGGTGTAAGTAGAAATATGTAAAAGAACGAATTATTTTACACCGTGGATAAAGGGAGCCAATACCCCCAAATATTTCGAATATCAAAACAATACTTAATAAAACAAAAATAAAATACTCAGAAAATTCAAGACTAAGAAGTAGAAGAACCTGACATAAACTAATTAATATGAATCAAATCAAACTAATCGAAAAAAGAACCGGGAGTCAGTTTAGGGCTCTATGGGTAAACGACTTAAGAGTTGGTCTAGTGGAAAGAATCAAATTTCTGGAAAAGAACTAGTAAACTTGAGAATCGACTCACTCGAATTGAGGTTTAAAGTAAAAATTGCGTAAAAATCGTCATTATGCTGTCAAAAATAACGTAATTAACTTATATTTTGTGGGTATAAGGCTTAGAATACTACGTCTTTGGGGGAGGGCTCCTGCTAATACTAATGACCCCCCCTTTCTTAAGACCCTGGATTCGCCCTTGGTTTGAATATTTTTTCTTTATTTATTGTTTTTATTTACTCATAGGTTTTTCATGACAGTGACTTCAGTATTTGGATTTAGTTTCTCGATATACTCTTTTCAACAATACAATTAACCACATTTTCAATTTCTAGGCGTAAATTATTCATTTTCTTTTGTTTGCAGAGCTTCAACAACAAATTAATTTTGACAAAAACATTGGGGGCTCAGTACTTTTAGTACCTTAAGATGAAACTCAAATTATTGAGCATTACTTAAGCTAGAGCTTCACACAAAATAAACTTCAATCGAAAATCACGCAATAGATACATAAACTTACTAATATTCACGTTTAATGTTTTCACTAGCCAGCCCTATAGCATTGAAACTAAGCCAATATCTCCGCCCCAAGCTCATTTATAAATCAAAAGAATTATTTATCAACACGTAACATTGTAACCTGTTGTATAAAAATGTGCTGAAGCGTGTCTACGGTAATCGTAGCTCGTAATCGAAAGGCAAGTCAAAATAGATCGTGTAGAGCAACGCTAGGCGATTGCGCACAAAAGACTTGATCCACGAAGATTGGGAGAACCTATAGTATCACATACACTGAGAAGGTTGTGTCATAAGTAGTATAGAGGAACATGCAGGTGGAGCCCCGTCTACTGCCCCCATATATCTAAGAAAGTTCACGATCTTGTGTTGTAAAATAGAGTTGTGGCTATTAGACAGATGGTTGAAGACAGTTATCTCTCATATCATGTAGTATATATATTATATTTACAGATGAACTAAACATGAATAAATTGTATACGATGGGTACCACTAATGTTAACAGCTGCCGTATAGTTACATTCAAATTTGAAGTCATGGAACCAACTATATGATGTAGAGACCAAAATGCAGAGTATAAAGTGGAAATGTCCGAGGATCACCAGCAACCTTCAGTATTGAAGGTCATGCTAATTTGGGATGTAATGTAATTTTAGTAGACTTACTTACAAATGGGAGCCACAGCTACAGGTGTTAATAAGTTCACACAAAGAAAACCAGATAAGCAAGTGAATCAGATCCCGTACTTCCCCTTAGTGGAATCACTTAATGAAACAAATTTTTAGTTTATGTTACGCTCATGCAACAAAGAAGAGAGAAATTTATTTCTCTTGAAATTATAGATAAGATATAAAATTTTCTATAAAATTCTAATGTATGATAATATTCATAGCTAAAATTATAATATGATGGTTATTGTGCTGCTCCTAACATAAATATTAGTTATGGTACTAAAATGTCAAATAGTTTTGATACGTTAATATCAAATTTATCAAATGAAAACATCATTTCACACAATTTCAATAACAAACTCATATTAATACAAATAATATAATAATATTAATTTCGTAACACATTAAGTAACAACTCATTTAGAAAAACAATATTGATGCAATATGAATGAGAAAGACAGAATTTACATCATTATAAGTATAAGTATACACGATTTAACAAAAATATTTACCTAAACACTCGACATTAATCATGATTAAATTAATATAAAATTGTATTATTGTTATATTATTGAAAAACATTTACTACAATATCAAAATTGGGTTATTGTTTCAATTTTTATCAAAATCACAAATAAAGCTAAACATCAAATAGCTGTTTTATCGAAAACTAGTGAGTAATAACACCGTAAACTGCTTTTCCATGGTTTATTTCATCGCTTTCCCACGTAAAATGTAAACACTCGAAATTCATTTTTCTCTATATTTGTCGAACTGCCCCCGTATGCGCCCGTATTCGATATATTTTTAAATTAAACAACAAAAAAAGAACAAATGTTGCTTGATATCATAAAAAATGCAATCAAAAAAATCCTTACCTCTAAATTGAAATACGAGCCACTATATAACGCGTGTACTTATATATGTTTTTTTATCTGTCTTCATCTGTCGGTACACATACCTTTTAAATGTGTTAATTGATACATTAAACATATAAAACGGCTGAGTAATTTTTTTCGTTGATTATTCATAGGTAAACCAACTTCTGTAGTGCCGGGAAGTTGAATTTGAAATACAAATTATTCTATTTGTATTCAGTTAACGTTTGATATCTCTTTTTAAAAAATCTGTTGCTCAAATTCATTCGACTTTCGTTATTTAACTATTTCTATTTTCTAATAGAAGATTGATTCATATATTTTTCTATTATGATAAAATAACTAACACGACGTACTAAACTTGAGTTTATTTAATTGATTCGGACATTTAAATGTGTCACACTTTTCTGTATGTAAAGGCCGCTTGACGTGACTTAAGACAACGTGCAATAAATGCTTTTGATCAAGAAATATTGCGTCTTGCATTGCATTGCACGTTGTCTTGCATCATGTCAACCGGCCTTAAGAAAAGAAATGAATCTAATTCATCAAAACCCGGTGAATAAGGAGTGTAACTTCTCAACTCCACTCCCTGCTTGGCTTGACGCAAGACAACGTGCAATGCAATGCAAGATGCAATATTTCTTGATGCGCAGTTGAAGTTGCACTTTCAAAATTATCGGTTTCATGCCAATTTTATTGCGTATACGTTACAATTATGAGGAGAAATGAGTTTCCGATTCTTTAATACTACTCACCAAGAATTTCTTAGTTATCTTATGTTTTATTTTCATTAGGAGTTTTTCTAATGTTTCTTCATTCATTCTCAATTAATTTTTGTTAAGTTTTCTCGTGCTAAACTCATGTTTCCCTTTATTCTATCTGGCCAAGCCTTGGTCCACCATCGTCTGGGTGCTCTTTTCTATCCATCAGACTCCAAAAGTAAGGTAGCAGCCGTTATAATATATATTTTGATTGCCAGTGATGCACTGACCACTTTTTTCTTGTTTACTTTACCTAGTTTTGTTATTGTCATTCATAAATCGCACAAAAATATTAAATAAAATGCAATATATTGACTATTGCATGCAATTTATTGTACGTTGCCTTGCATCATGTCAAGCGGCCTTAATTCGTGTAAATTTGAGGTTAGATTTGATAGCTACAAGTTTCAATATACATTATTTGAATATGCATGATAGCGCAGGTTTTATGGCAAATGAACCTACTGAAATATATACGAAAAATAAACATGTCTTACAAATTACGACGACAGTTTGAGTGCCATTTATTTTTTATAACATAATTTGAACGTAGAGTTTAATTATTCCGGACCTTTTTTAATCAAACAGTCGATTGCTTCTTTATTCTTGTCTCGTTATCAACAAATGATATATCGCTCAAGAATACTAGCTGAAAACATACAGTTTGTATACTGGGGCTCCCGATCCGACGATATTAATTTTGGTACCTACATGAACATCACCAATTAAACGTATCATAGCTACTTGAAATACTAGAATACTACAATATGTCTCCGACTGACCATTTTGATTAGAATAATACTTTGCGATGTATATTATAACATTAGTCTGAAAGTAAAATCATTCAGACCTACTCAACAAGTAAACCAACTTATTTTCCATCCCTTGGGAAGCTATGATCAGTTTTTGCTAGTTGGATGATTTTGATTTCATTGTTTCAAAATCGACTCAATCCTAACCTCTACGGTTCACAGATTTTTACTTGCTACCAACAAAGACTTTTGGTGGCAATTGAGAATTAGGTACCTTTATAAAATCCAGTACTCACTATACTATTTAAGGAAAAACATTAATATGAACTATCAAAAGGAAAAGAAATAAAGCATTCGAGGATCCAAAGAACACCTTAGGTAACTGTCTGGTGTGTGGAATATTTACTGTATGTACATTGGAACTGAAGATTCGGAATTTCTAACCTTAGTTTTCGAATTTGAAATTGAAAGATTTTTGCCGTTCTATACCGATGTAAGTACCAACGAACAAGAAGTAATGGCGCGCACACACACATTATTCACGTCAGAAACAAGCAAAACTTGTGATCATTTCAGTTCAAGAATTGGTACTTTTTGATGATAATTACAACACGGCAAACTAATTATTTTGTTTATTTTTCATTCTATTAGTATTAGCTGCAGGGAATTGGTGATTGCATTGAATGTAGAAAATCGGTCGCGGTTCTAAAAAGGTTGGATGCCACTGGTTTGAGTAATACAGTTTTAAGTATGATCAAATTTAGTTGAAAAGAAATATTATTTACTACTAACAAGTTTGCATGACTTATTTTAGCTTCAATATTCGAATTTTAGCGTATTCGGTATATAGATAACTATTTGTTACAATTGTTTTATTTTTACTTAACAATTTAGAAGTGAGGTTATGATTATAATACAGTAATTCTTTTAGTATTAAATAACATATTATTTAATCCCTTTGATCTCATTGTATTTGAAACGTAAGACGACAAGCAAATAGAGCTTTCTAATTTGAATCTATTGTCCTTGTGGTGTATTTACGAACATACAGTTTGTCCATGAATGAATGAAATCTAATATACTTACACTAAGGATATCGCAGTTTGACCTGAAGCTTTCGTACTTGAAAGGACTTTTTTGGTAATTGTTTTTCTTAATATATCTTAAATAGAAACTTTTCTAGCGAATACTACATTTTGTGTGTTGTGAATTCTATGACTATACCACAAACTGTTGTTCTAATACGTAATTTTTATCGATTTATCGTTACCACTGGGAAAATAAAAGTCGCGACAACCAATAAGCATCCTTTGAACGCTTATTTGTTCAGATATGCGTTATACGAGCGTGGTCCTAAAAGTACTTGCCCAACAAAGAAAACACATAATAAGAATCGTCAAGCTCCTCAAGATAGCCATTAACTGCCGACTTAACTCCTTAGTTATTGGAAAATTTTTGACCACCGAGCCATTTTTTTTCAAGTCTGGGAACAGAAAAACATCCGAGGGGGCTAAATCTGGCGAATAGGATGCAAGAGGTAGCAATTCAAACTTCAATTCATTATTTGTAGCCGTTGCAATAGCAGATGTATGAGCTGGTACATTGTCTTGATGGAACAACACTTTCTTCTTAGCTAAATGCGGGTGTTTTTGTAAAACGTGGAAATAAGTTCGTATAATATTTGCCGTTGATAGTTTTTCCTTTTTCAAAATTATTCCACGCGCATATAAAAAAACCGACGCCATGACCTTGCCTACATATGGAACAGTATTTGTCTTCTTTGAAGCCGGTTCTCCATTTTCAGTCCCTTATTTTCATTGTTTTTTTGGTTCAGGTTCGGCTTTATTTCTGTGAAACATTGCTAAACACTCGATGGAAACATCTTCACGACGCGGTTTTTATTCCATTTTGAGAAAACACGGCACCCATCTTGCGCACAGCTTTCTCATGTCCAAATTTTCAGTTAATATGCGATGTATCCCATTTTTTTAAATGCCTACTGTGTCTGCTAGCTGGCGCACTGTCAGTCGACGATCATCGAGTACCACTTTGTGGATTTTCTTTAATATTTCCGAAGTTGTCACCTCATTTGATCGACCACTGCGATATTGGCCTTCACCCCGTTTAAACTCTGTTACCTAATATTTTACTGTTGATAACGAAAACTCAAAGTAGAATCGAGTTCAAATTTTACATTGGTTGGGCTAAAGCCTTTCAAATAAAACTATTGTATCACATAAATACTGCCAAACAAATATTAAACAACATGTCGTCTTCAATCTTATGACAATCATTCTATATATTTTTCAAGCAACTACCGTCATCTCTAGGTCAGGCCAGGTACTTCTGGGACCATCCTTGTACTACCAGTGTTTGGTATCTCATTGAAAAACAGACGTTCGTTCGGAATGATCTATCGGCACGATATATTTGGATCAAAATTCGTATTCATAATAACTCTAACTTGACATGAAATAAGATAACTTGTTATGCAATGCGAAACATAAGTCTAAAAAATATATGCCTTTTTTGGTGCTTATCAACTCAGACAAATCCACTATTTTGATGAATGCTTGGTTTCTGATGTGTTTTGATAGATCCATGACCCTCAGACCCCAGATTGTTGTTAAACAACGCTGCGAAGTTGCGTTTGTGGTCGACTATTAGCATTTGCTAATCTTTCTCATATCAAAGTAATTATCCTAATATGGAACTACTGGTCCATGTGAAATGTTTATATGACTTCCACAATATCTCAAGCTCTCAATCTCCGATCTCGTTAATTTTTTCAAAGATGTGTATCGAAACGACAACCATTACCCCTACCAACGAAGTAATGATTGTTTTATCAAATTAATTTATCCAATATCTTTCGTTATTTGTTTGTTTTTTTTTCTGTGCACTTCGTTAATCATAAAACAATTACAATATCAATATACACACACACTCCGTTGTAAGTGAATTACAATTCAATAATAATATTACAATCGTTAATAAAACCCTAAATCAGTTTTCTTTAGTGTTACATTATATATGGCCATTATAAACCTAATAATTTTATGAACTTCTTTTATTACATTATTTTAATCATTTTATTGTCTTTAGTTTATAAATTAACCGAGAATCAGAGCAGTATAAGAGTTTTAGGAAACAAGTTTAGTTATTGTGTTGTAAATAGTTTTCTGTGCGTGTAATAAAAATTGCATTAGTTTTATATGAATGTTGTGATAGACGAAATTACATTACGTTAAATAAAAACCGTACCTCGTGTAGGTACTTATATTTCGGCCGATGATAAATAATATTCGTTATATGTAATTCCTCTTTTGTATGCTTTTATAACCTTTAACAAAAAGTTGAGAACCAAACTCTGCTTTAGTTTTGATTCAGTTATTTTGAAAGATATACCTGTATATCAGATTTGTATTCGGTTTTATTGAAAAATATGCCACAAAGACGTTCAGAACAAATCGCTACGCTTCTAGAATAGACGCAACCTGAAATTGTTCAATTGAATTTCTCACAAAGTGTGATAGTTCGTTATGTAACAAATGATGCAGCTTCATACTTCGAGATGGAGGACCACAACGTACCACAACTCGCGCTGAGGATCATTACCTGCATATCATTGCAGGGATAGAGAAACTCAACCAATTGTACTTCTCTTATCAATAGAAAATCACGTAATGAACTCTAAAAGGAAAAAAAATAGAAATAGCATTACCAAAGATACTGTGAATAAGTTTCTTAGCCTAGCAATAGGATGTTGAACTAGGGTAGAAACCTCTTTACAAATAACGCAAAATAAGCCAGAGAACCTATGAATTGTCCTTCCATAGCTCGGGTGGTTTTCTTAATCACGTAGTTTGATTACAAAATTTTTACAAATCCAGTGAAGGTAGATAATCCCATGAATATCTAAAAAAAAATTCATTATTGTTTCAAACTATGAATTGCTCCATCCATTTTTTTAGCGCCTCCTTCATTTCAGTGATCGCTCGAATACATAATCGATGGTCTAAAGGAATCAGATTATAGATTTCTCCGATATTGTCGTCCGTAAAACAGCAGACTGGACAGGAATAAACTAAGGGATTTTCCTATAAATACTTGACAACTTTTTTTCAAAATAAAATGAAAACCATTTGAGATATTTCAAAAACTTTACTAACGGGTTGAAGTACATTCAAAATATTTATGAATGGAACTCGACTTCGCACATATCGCCACCACGGGCACGTTTGCACCGGTTGATTCATTGGACCCAATTTTCCATGACTCGGCCATACATTTCGAAACGGCTGCTATTTCGCGTTCAATGTTGGCTTTAAGCTCTTACAACGTCGTCTGTTTATTAGCATAGACCAATGATTTGACGTATCCCCAAAGAAAAAAATCTAGAGGCGTTAAATCGCACGAATGATGCGGTCAATCGACTGGTCCATTTCTTAACATAACACGCTCATCAAACTTGTTCTTCAATAAATCGTGCTGTGTGGCTTGTGGAGCCATCCTGTTGAAACCACATCTGTCGCAAGTCCATATATTTCAATTCGAGCCAAAAACAATCGATAATCATGGAGCGATAACGATCACCATTCACAGTAACGTTGCAGTGATTTTTCCTTAAGCACATGTGGATTTTCACCCGCCCAATTCCGCATATTTTCTTCATTGACAAACTCATTGAGCCAGAAATGACCTTGCGATGAAATTGATCATCTTGGCGCATCTTTTCCAGAATCCAATCGGAGGACGTACGTCGCTTTGAATGATCCATCGGCTTAAATTCGTGAGTGAGCTTGTTCTTGTATGGGTGTAAAGTAAGATCCTTACGCAAAACTCGCCATAAAGTGGTCTTGGTGATGCTCAACTCTTGAGAACGCCATGGAATTGACTGATTTGGATAATTTGCTCCGGATGTTTCAACGGCAGCGATATTTTCGACACTTAGACCAGCCCGTAGTCTCATTGGCACGGCAACATCACACAACGAATATGTAGACTCAAACTTTTTCGCTAAACTTGTTACTGCCTGTCTACTAGGTCGAGAATTATGACCGAAAATCGGGAGTTAACGCTCTTAAAGTAGCGGCCACCGACTCCGAATTTCTATGGTAAATTTTTAAGATTTGCAGACGTTGTTCGTTCGTGTACTTGACCATGATGAAAAGGTTATATCTACTGAATAAACTGACAGTGCCAAGTCGATGTTAAAAGAAAAGTTGCGTTCACAAACTAAATTCAAAATTGTCAAGTTCCTATTGGAAACCCTTTAAGAAAATACTCCCCGTCGTGTTGAAAACGCTCAAACCACGATCACGCGCTAGACATTCACTGTAATATAAATAAATTATAATTTTCAATAGCAGTTTTCCAAGTTTCATGTAAAATTTCACAGCAATGAGTTTCCATACACTTCTCGGCAAAAAAACAACTCGCGATACTTATCTGTTTACAGTAGCGAAATGCACTACATTCGTTGAAAAAGGCTTCAGCTGACAGAATAGCATAGAATCACTTTTTCTATAGCATCGTTAAGCTATTTATTTAATAGTCACACCTCGTAGAACTCGAGAGAATAAATAAGTATAAGGATGTTCTAATCAAATTATTAACAACTTCAAAAGTAAACTTGGTGTTTAGGGACTTGATGCAAAATATTCGGGAGTGGGTAGATTTTTTACTAAAATGGTAATTTTTAAAAAATTTTCTATCAATATGTTGGTTGGATAATGAAATTTGTCTCAAAGTGAAACATACGATTTTGATTTTGATTAATTTTTACATGGAAATTATATTTCTTTTGTAATTGATGAATAGAATATTAGAAACCGTAAATAAATCCATTTTAAATCGGTGTTTCAAGTTTGAAAATTATTTGAGGTGTACTAAAAAATTCAAATAAAAAGTGTGTCGCGATTGAGTCTTCACTCACACACAAACAACGTGGCAAAGTGAAGAAAAAAATGTAATGAAATTGGAAAGAAGCTCTGATGAAAAATCCATTTGTATAGTTGACTATTATCGAGACGGATGAAAATGAATATTAAAGATGTGGAATTTCTACCTTAAAGAAACAAGTGATTTATTTTTATATGTAAAATTTGGTATAAACTGCCTCTGAATACTTCCCATAGAATCCAGTTGAAAATTTGCCAGTGCAATAAAATTCAATACCCCTCAGTTCAATAATGCATTCAGACTGAGTGTTAATTACATCCATCTTTTAAAAATTCTATGAATATCGGCATCAAAGTTTTATTGGAGGTGTCCGGAGCCAATATTCTCGCCCTTACCTAAGGGTTTTATTGAGGGTCATTTGAAAAGATCGGCAAACATCAGAGCAAACCTTGAATAGATAATCCTCAGAAAATATTCCATGAAACTGCAGCTTGTTTGTTTGGACAGTTTTACCTACTCGATTGAGACATTGAGGTTCTATATTTGTATTGGTGAAATCGACCTGATGACAAACAAGTCCCTTTAAGATATTTATTTTTGAATAGTCAAATTGACGTTAACGGGAATATATACTTTATGATACTGATTTTATTTTTGCTTATTTCTTTAAAAATAAATTGGTATATTTGAGTGACATAAACGTAACTTAATTCAATAAAGTGCCTACTTGAGACAACATTGTTTGATTGTACCCTCATGTTATTGTTCATCAAGTATTAAACGATTTTTTCATAAAAATTGCAAGTTTAGCTAGTTTTTCAGTTCAATCAATTCCAAAGCCAGAAGCATAACCAAAAAAAACTATACCAATTTATTGAATAAATATTGAATGAAAGCTTTTATATTTAAATAATTTTTTTTATTTTTAGACCTTCTATACATTCTCGTAAATAAATGATCTTGATTTCAAATCTGTTTTAATATATTTTTCAACGTTTCGTTCCGGTCTCTATTCAATATAATCTGACATTATTCAGTTTAATAATTATTTGAATTGATAGATCATTTACCACAAGAATATTCAAATGGCATCATACAACTATTTTGTTCATTTAATTTATGTAATATTTCAAATTCTAATACGAGGGTTGATATGTAAGTTTTGAGGTATGACAACACCGATATGAATATGTCAAATCTGACATTGCCATAATAAAGTTTGACATTTTTAATGATGAACGTACCTAAGTATACATTTTCCCGCGATGATTTTCTATTCTATTTTCTAAAATATAGTCGAAAATACAAAAAAATGGGCTCAATTCTATTTTCTAAAATCTAAAAGAATCCGTAAAGGTACTTCTATGAATTTTTTAGATATTTTTGTAGCCAACTGTGAATAAAATAAATTAAAATTATAAAACAGAAGTTTTTAAGCCTAGAATTAAGTTTAGAGGTCGAATAACTATTTAAGAAAAGGCAATTTTATCGTGATTCTCTGTATATGCTTTTAATTTCCTTTTATTTACTACTTTTTTTCGTTATACAAAGAATAAAAGTCATTTTAATTTAAAATTAAATTAGGTTGAAAAAACTGTACAGTTTAATAACCATACATCTTATTGTGGTGATTTATAACTCGAAAATGAAGATAATGGAGATAAACTAAGGAATTAATCCAATATTGGTTTTTTTCTTATCACATTAGTTAAATAACTGACTCGGTGTACTTGGAGGTGCAGGTACATTAAATTACTTTGTTCCTACAAGTTACAAAACACAAACAGATGACGTTAACATTCTATTTTCGTTCTTGTATGTCGCAATTTTTTGAGCAATATTGATAATATAAAAAAATATATTTTGCGATATGTAGATTTTCCATCCAGAACTATATATTCTAATACAAAAAAATTTGGTGTATCTTCGTATAATATCTAGTGACTTGATGAAGGTATTGTATTTGAAATTAAGCATTTTTCTCATAATATAATTCTGGAAAAACTTATTCAACAAGAGTACATGGATTTGTAAATGGAAACAGTGGCTGTGGACTTTTATCACAAAAATACTTACTCCTTTAACTGTTTCTTCTTTCAAGAGTTCAGTACTGATATTTGCTTATTTTCCCTTGAACCGAACAGAACCGCGTGTTTGAAATATAAGATAAACCTCTCACTATACGTACCCTATGATATACTGGGTCATTCATCAAACCCATGATAACCTACGCATCACTTGTTCGGTTGTCGAAAACCGAACAAGCAACAGCTCCGAAGAAAATCAATAAAATCCAAAGGCTGATGAGGTATAACAGGGATAATGTCAACTTGCCACACTATAGCCTAAGAAACGACAGAATTCTTGAATTTATAAAGCTAGAAATCACCAATCATGGGTCAATAAAGATCTTTCGAAAGCTCTAAATTTATCTCTATTATACAGATGGCTCGAGATGGCTCGAGATAGCGAAAGGAGCTGAATTGGGCAATTTCTGACTAAAATATACGCATACAATAATGAAAATCACTTACTGCTTTTCAGGTAAGGCTTGTAGAAATAGCACATGTGCTCAGGATAAACGAAATAATACCAAGAGTGTTGTTCTGATGGAAAAACAATTTCTTTTTCTTCAAATGCGGTCGTTTTCTTACAGTTCTCCCTTTATCTAATCAAACAATGATGAATAATAATCTTCTGTTATAGTTTCACCTTGACTATCCCAACAAACGCTCTGTACTCACTTTTTTGGCAGATAACATCGTCTTTACCTTTTTTCGAAACAAGTTAGCCCTCACAATCCGCTGTATTTCATTTCAATAATGTAGTGGTGGATTCATGGTTCATATATAGTTATAAATCGACGCAAAACTGGACTAATTTTGTTTGAACTTAGGTACATGGCAAATTCTTTGTTTTTAATATTTCCCTTCTATTTTTACAACCTTAATCCAACGGACATCGAGCACCATTTCGATGATATCGCGATTGTCGCATTTTTTGGCCATCTCGAACACTCGTCGCCGGTCAGGCTGATCAAAATTTTACGGTCGTAAATCATGGTGCAGAGTCACCGTATACAGTGTCAAACTACTCTTCATCAAAAGTAACTACACCAACACTCACAATTACACTGTCTAATGCGCGTTTTGACAACCAAGTTATCGTCTTCAGAGACTGAAGGTAAACTGTTTACCTGAAGACCATTAGACAGTGTAATTGTGAGTGTTGGTGTAGTTAGACAGTGTTATTGTGAATGTTTAGTGTATTCAGTACTCTTCATCAAAAACAAATATTTAACGACAGTATCATTCTCAATATTTTCCAGTTGGAGGTTCTCGAACAGAAATTAAGCGTCCAAAATGTCTCAAATTTCAATAAGAATCGCTCTACGCATTCACAAATATATTTTCTAGCTTATATTTAGTATCTGAAGGTTCAGGTCGCAAACTGGTAGGAAGAACGGCGTAATATCCTATTCAACAACAATCAGAAATTTTGTTTAGGTACATTTGATTACTTGGAAACGTTATATGTATTAGGTTTGCTGGTAAAAGGCATGTGTGCAGGATTGTTGGTGTAACACTTTGGGTGACTATTGGTAGCCGATCACCACTCACAAACAATTTTATCACATGATCCATTCTCGAGTCCTTTTTAAACAAGAGACGCTCGTTCATATACTTAAAGCTCGCCAAAAAAATTAAAATCAATAAACGTTGAGTATATTTTTAAGTTTAAAAAGGACGTTTCCTCCTACTACAAATTTGAGGATACTATTTATAGTGGTGTCACATGCCGTGAAGACATTAATAATTTTACGGAGGTCATGGACAGTATAAGTCATTTTATTATATTTTTATTATTACCTTTGAACGATTTTCTTCGAAAGTATTATGTTGAAAAAGCATCATGATCACATAAAATTTCAAAAAAAAATCAGTGTCGTGAATTTTATTTAGCGATAAATCACAAAAAACGTAAAAAATAAATTCTAATGTGAAAAGACTTACTTTTAAAGGTGATAAAACCAATTATATTGATTTCGGTTCTACCTGAATCTGACAAGAGCTGCCTACAACAAGTTATTTTATCTTCATTTTGTTGTGTTTTTTCAATGATCAATCCACTGTCCTTTCAATACATAGTTTCCACAAATTTATTTCATTTATATTTCGCAGTTTATATTTCTAATAACCGTTCCAAGAACAGTCCATCAGGTTGGAACAAACCTTTCATATATTAATACATTACTCGAGTTATCACTTGCTGTTTACAATATTTCATGTGTTCAAAAAATATTTTCCAAAATTCAAAAATAGATCTATTACAATTTGTCTATTATTTCTATAAGAAACAATAGACAATTCACTCAAAATCGAGAAATCTTGTTAAAAACATTTGAAATCTCGACTATTGATAAACTTTTGTATGGGAATATCGTTGGTGAGAAGTTTCAGTGTTTTAACCATACCAATAAGATATTATCGTCATCATCCGTTGTGTACTTAGAAAGAAGAAATACAATAATCGAAATCTGACGTACAGGTGTGAAAATGCACTTCCGGCCGCCTTCTTCGGTTAAAACAGAAAATATTCTTGTGGAAAGTAAAATATTTTATATTTAAAATAAGAAAAATGATAAAAACAATTAATATTTCCATTATAAAAAAAATTGTGCGTTTATTAAACTGCTACGTTTTGGATGAAGCAGCACAAATATTGAGGTCGGCATTAGTTGTTTCGGATCTGCCGAACCTGCCTCTCCTTTGCCGTAAGTGCGTTGATCAAGATGGACATTTGAACATTAATTTTAACCTTTTTTTTATTAACGCAAATTTCTTTCTTGAGTTATGCCGACCTTTATAAATATTAAGGCAACCTCACTGCAGAAACCATCACACGAAATGAAAATGTCTCACGAAACAGTGAGAAAAACATTACTACAAAAAAAATTAGTATTATAAAATGTAAATTCTTCGACAGCTTTTTCACTACGTTTTCCATAGAATGATCGAATTTTATAAAGTAATGTTGACCGGAATATTTTACTTCGCTAAAGAGTGTACGTTTATTCTTATTGGACATGTGTACAAGGAAAATTTTCGCTGTTCGTGATATCGATTTTGGTATTCTTTGTGTATTTAAGTGAGCTCTATTCCTCAATAACCAAACCAAACCTAACCAAATTGATGCGGCTGGTAACATAACTTTGAAAGAAGAACTCAATCACCAACTGGACTACAAATTTTTTAATTAAACCAATTAGGTTCCAGTTGAGAAATCACGCAAATCTCTGACTGGCCCAAGATGGGTTGGGATTTGACCCTATATATAGGTAGGTTCTTCCACGATATCAATGGTATAAATACAATGTAGACATGTACAAGTTTTTTTATTCTTTGAAGAAGACGGGTGTTCGCACTTCACCACTTTTTACATTGATTCTGATGTCTTTTTGATATTTTATTAAAGATATGAGTATTTTTTCAAACAGAAATCAATAAGTTACTTTGGAACATTTATTTATAATATTTACAAAATATATAAATAAATATATATAATGTAAATAACTTTGATTTGAGTGACAAAATATAATACTAAAGATAAATTTTGTAGTTGCAATTGGTGTTTATAAAAACAGTTTTTTATTTTGCGGTTGGGGTTTTCCTCACGGGGCTCCATCGGTAAATAAGTTCTATAATTTTTTGGTGGTAAAGTCCAATTGTGACTAATTCCAAACTAGTAATCAACGTAAGTAATAATAGAGAAAAAATCAAACTTTTTCTTCATTTGGAATGATCTTTTCTCAGTATCCTAATTGTGGTTACTGTGTAGGGCAGATACAGCTTGCACCCAATAAGGTCCGGATGTATATAAGCGGTAATCCCATACGAATATCTACTCGGAAACAAGATGAAGTCCTACCACATTAAATTCTTCAAGCAGCGGCTAAATGATGAAATTTCTGGCAGATGGATTAGTCGAAGAGGATTATTAAAGATAGCTCCACTGACTTCTACCTATAGAGGCATGTAAAATCTATTGTTTATACATGGCTTCGAGATTTGGAAAATTTTAAAAGAAGTTCTAACAGTCGAGAGCTTCAGGCAGAAGTTTTTCTAAATCTTAGAGTTAGAGAGCTGAAGATAATTCGAAGATTACCTTTCAATACCCCTATCCTGAAAAAATACGTAGGTGACATCATCACAGTGTACCTGCAGATACGCCAGAGACTGTTCTTGAAACATTTGATGGTTACAATCTAATCTAATATCCCATCAAGCTATTGAAAAGGTTGAACTACAACACTGCTAGCAGACACAGGAAAAACTAAAAAGTTGGGCTCTTAGTTCGGGAGCCAACAACAGAACTTCACGACCAAGTTCCTCTTAAGAGATAATTAGTAGAATGCATCGGAAAGCCTAGTCATTTCCTCCCAATTCAAAATTTGTTAAACTGTAGCTATCCCAATATCTCTAGGAAACAAAATAATCAGCTGACAAAACTATAGTGTATATATATACGTCAATTGGCACCTCGAACATGAAAAAAAAAATAATATTTTCAGTGATTTCCTCTCAAATAAAAATTTCATTCTTGATAGTTTATATATAGATGTGAATAAATATATAAGTGAGCTGTCTATATCTCGGTGGAAAAACCGTCAGCTGATACTTTGGAAGTTATTACGTAAGAGTTAAGCGGAAGAATCTATTGCATCAGCTAACCAGGTTTTCCTCGACTCACTGCTAGACGTTTTTTTCTACATATCACAGCAGTATATTAACAATAAATTTACAAATTTCCAGCTGGAAGGAAATTACTGAATTTCTTTTTTTTTGTCGTGCTTGGGAGACTACTGCCGCTTATCCCACCCACCGAGCCGCAGCTGACATTCACTAGGGTTTATTACATAACTCTCTGATGCATATCACCAGTTATCTTTCGAAATGAAATAATTAACCAAATTTTCACCCGGCTCCCGTACTATAAGTCTTCTGGGAAAAAAACTAACTTTCCATAGATACCTACATCATCTTCCATTTTTGGGTATTAAAAATCAATTATTTCTTCTATCTAGTTCTATAATGTTACTAGTCAAATTCTCATCAATAAAACAGAAAAATAAAGCTTGGTACGTAATCGAATTAACAATCAGGGTTACAAAAAATTTGTGTTGTTGAGCAAAAATTATTTTTAATCCTAAACATACAAGTTTTGATTAGGCTTTTTGCAAAAATTCATTCCATATGAAAACGCACATTGAATATCATTTTCAAACACACAAACACAGGACTAATGTTAAAAAGACATTAATACAACTATATTAACATATTTGATATTAATATGGACATGTGTCGTAAATTATCAACAAAATAATATGTGAGAGACTAATAAAACTTCATCGAAATGAAAGTTAATTAAGGCAATACCAACAGATATATATCCTCGAGTATAATTATTATAGGTGTAATAATTCGTTTTTATTACAATGATTCAAAAATAAATAGATGCTTTCTTCATGGTAATTCGATTTATTTAGAAATAGGTGAACAATGCATGATTGTTACGAACAAGTTCGCGAAATGGGTCCTTAGGTCGTCCCTGTCTAGCTACAATGGAATTCTAAAATTCGAGGAATTCGTGCGGCGCCTTAATTTGTTTTTTATAAATAACGGACGCGCCTCTGATGAAGTTTTCATTATAGAAGGCGGTTTGTTACAGTATTTCTTTTAAATAATTTCTGGGAAAGTCTATTTATCAATTTCTTTTTGTTCTAGAACTTTGTAGAATATATATCCTGGAGTATAATTATTGTCGGTGTAATAATTCGTTTTTGTTACAATGATTCAAAAATAAATAGATGCATTCTTCATGGTAATCCGTTTTATTTTGTCCAGAAATAAGTGAACAATGCATGATGGATGAAAATTAACGGAGAAATACTTTCGAAGTAAGAAAAGGTTAATAATCGGTAGTAATAACCCAAAGACATTGATAATTGTTCGAAAAAATTTTATAACAGATTTCGAAATCTTGTTGCTTGGAAACGTAGACGTAATAGCTGGCATTTTAGGCTCCACATGAAATTTCTTTCAACTCTGTACTCTTTTCTTCTCATGTTCACAGCCCAATCCTTTGAAATAAATGCCAATTCTTCCGCCGTCCGATTTCCATCTAATTGATACTTTCTATCATTTCAAAAGTCCACACAACTTTACTGTAAACGATATTTTTTGGTATGTTTGATTCTATAATTTCATTAATATTCTCGTCAGTATTAAAACCAAATGGTGACATTATGAAATATTAAATTGAAATAAATTAGTGTCAACATGATGAAATGAAAACAACTCATGCGATATGTATAACGTTGTACTGATTGGTTGTCTTCAGTAAGATGGCTTCAAATTAATTGATTTCATTGGATTTCGACTGGAACAAAAAAATTTCGATTAAATTTAATAAATTTTGCATAACACAACATAAATATGGTTATAACTAACAGGTGTAACCAACAAATAATTAATAATAAAATATAGAACATTCTGACAATAATTTATCTATAAAAAGTGATAATTTGAATAGATTTAAAAGCTTAATCGATAATCAAATAGATCTTTAGGATGGCCATAAAGTGTATAACCGTCTCTTTATGGCAATCTCTCACGTATACCCTGGCTATTCTCTCGACAATGTTTTATTCTTTTTAAGGAAAATATAAATTCCTTCCGAGCGTTTGTAACCGAAAACCGATGTCATAATTACTGTTCAAATTTTGAAAATTTTGAAACTTTCGTTAATTATTCAAAAGAAAATAATAAAATCGGTTTGATGATGGTTTGACTGGGACTTTTCAGAGATTGATTATCTAGTGAGTTTTCCATGTTTTTGATGTCATCTGTGAAACTATTATATAATAGATGAAGATTGCGTACATCATTATATCCCAGAAACAATAATATATGTTGACTATGTTTAATAAAATTTTCTACATCTGCCAAATAAACTTGATCTAGATGTTTCAAATTATTTTTTTTTTCTAAAAAACAACACAACACAACACAAATAAATGTGTATTTTGGGAAACTTGTAAAATCGCTGTAATATGTTTTTCAACTCGAGAAAGGATTATGCTAAGCAATATAGTATTTTTAACGGTACAGCAACTTTTAATTCTTGCTACGCAAAATTCCGTGAATGCCAGTTTAATTGTTCCTTTATGGAAAATTGATGTCTTCCATTAACAATCCAAAGTAGGTGTTATATCGCAAATCTTCTTTTATTCTTATAGCTATGAAAAAGGTCCTTAGGTCTGCCCTGTCCAGCTACAATGGAATTTTAGAATTCGGCGAATTTGCGCGGCGCCTATAATCTGTTTTTATTTTATTCCAGTATTTCTTTTAAATAATTTCTAAGAAAGTCTATTATTCAATTTCTTTTTGTTCTAGAACTTTGTAGAATTTTTTTAGGTATATAAACGATTTGTGTAAACGCAGTAAGTTAGTTTTAAATAAATAATCGTAGTGAAAAGAACGATTAGTGACGCGGGATCCTCAACCCCCACTTCGTCTTATACCGCCCGTTCGTGGGTTTCACAAAACGTGTGTGAGATACTATAGGTGTAGCACTAGACCCCGTGGCTCAACAGACCCCGCTCTGTCTATAGAAAAACGAAAATATATTCGATTATATAGGGACTGTAATGGTGGGTACACACGATACAGACTTTTGTTCGTACAGATATCTGTACAGACTATGAAGTCGGAGTAAAAAATTTTACTCAAATATTTAGAAAGAGTGTCTGTAGAGACTTTTCGTTCGAAAATTCGAATTTAAATTTCTTGACTACGATAAATACGCAGACTTACATGCATTTTCCGACTTTTGGATTGCACCGATATTTGTCTTTACTGTCTAGTTTGCATAGACAAAATGCTATAGAATTTTGTCGAAGTCTGTATCGTGTGGACCCACCATAAAGCACTAAGTCAAACAGATTTTTATTATTTTACACGAAGTAACACCTCGCATAATTATATTGATATACATTTTCCTAATCGACATCCAATTTCACCATTTCTGTTTGAAAATTTATTGTATCGGTTTTGGAAAACAATTTAATTTTATTTAAATTCATTAATCATAAACACAAAATGGGAATCTTTGCACTTTTTGGAGATAATGTCAAGTTATAAATTAATTTTACCATTTGCTTTCTTAGTAAATCCTAAACAGATTTTATTATTTTGTAGTTATTTTAACTTTTAGCAATAGTATTAAAAGAATCAAGCATTATGAATCTTTAAACCACCTCGAAATCCGAAAACAATTAAACTTTTAGAAGTAAGGTTTATGTGTGACATGATCATAAATTTTCTTTATATGTCAAATGACTTAGCATAAAAGTTGGGAGCAACGAATTTTATTATTCTCATTTATTTCCCATTATAATCGTCAAAACTGTTCAAAGTTAAAACTATAAAACAATGATATACTCCTAAAATATTCTTTCGAATTAAGGGGTAAGTTTTAAATGGCTTTTATTGATATTACAAGTCTCAATGGAAACCAATATACATAAAAACAGGGCTGTAAGCCTTTAAAACCCATTATTTTCTTTTTCAATAATTTTTTATAAAATATGCGCCATTGCGACCGTTTTGTTCGTCGGTGTGTCTGTAGAAGCGATATCTCCTCTCAAGAAGCATGTAGCGAGCTGGTTTTTTGCATTTTTCTTTATTGCTTAAACACTACAAAAGTATTAATGATTGTTTGAATCTCAATCAGTGGTTTCAAGCTCTGGCCTCGAGACTTATATAATTTAGAGTAAACAGTTTTAAGTTGTCGCCGTACGCACTTTACAACATAACTCCAGCATCTACTAAGTAGTTAAGAAGCTCTTACATTTTCTAATAAAGATTTGCTAAGAGCTACTAAATTTAATTTCATTTTACATTGTTCAAGTTGCATTCTAATTTAGGCATTTCCAACAATTCATGTAAAACCAATGTTGCTGTGAAATACTCATAATTAAACAAAATTTTCAACAATTTGTTTTGCATGATTTGCATTCTATTATTTTTCCGACAGGTTCCCCAAATGGGTAAAAGATACCTCAGATGGGATAGAAAGAAAGCTGTGTATATTTGCTTCTTACTCTTAAAAGAAATATAATGTATCATCTACAGATTTAGATTAACAAATTGTAAATTATGAACATACGAAGAATAAAACTGCGGTCCAAGGACTGTACCCTGTGGTATCCCGTAATTATTATGTAACTTTATGGTGCATGTTTTACCCTATTCAACATATTGGCTAAGTCTCTTTAAATATGATTCTATACGAAAAAGAAACTTATCTCTAACGTTAACTACATCAAATGCTATGCTTAAATTGACAACTACAATCTTTTTTTGATTCAAAGCTTTTGTTAGAAAAATAATCAAAAGTTGCAGACATTGTACTATTTTTTGTATGAAACCATACTTGAAAAAAATAAAAAAGAAGATACAGAAAGCATACTGGACACTCCAGAAATCACAACTAACGAAGTAGCTGAAATAGAAGAAAGAGATATAGAAACCGTATCAATGAAACTTAAGAGCAGAAAAAGTCAAGGCCCAGACGGTGTTCATGTGTTGTATAGACCTGAAAAAGGCGTTTGACCGAATACAACTGGAGTATTCAAAGTATTCAAACTCACAGACTTTTTCTATACCTGCCAGCTCAGTCGTGAAACCGGCCAAAAGGCAAACATAACTAGCTCACTCACAAGACAAACTCTGATTTCGTCTAGATTAAGTATAAAGTTTTTGGAAGATTTGATTGCTCTCAAGTTTATTGTTGTCGGGAAAACATCTCAAACTTGTGTATATTAGACATTTTGAAGTGTGACAACATATGTCAATTCCCAAATCGTGCCTTACATCTCTGTGAAGTGCTGGTATCAATATGGTGTTATTTCGCTGTTGGTTGATTATTATGACACAACAATCGATATAATTTGATTAAATATATTTTCTCTCGAAAAGGTGTAATCGAATGAGAAAAATATCTAAAATTAATACACTTTTTTGTACAAATGAGGTACTTTTTAAAATGATGCATAAACCAACACAAAATTATTTCTAAAGAAATTTACATATTTTAGTAACAATAATGGCATTTGAATATTTAACAATAAAAGCCTTCTGTGTTGTCGACATTGTAAGAAATTTGCTGAAGTTACCCCTATTCCAAGTCTTTTCTTAAGTACCTGCGTCCCATCTATTGTAAATAATATTTATACAAATAATATTACCTACTGGTGGGATGGTCTATGTAGGTACCTGATTATTTACGACTCTGACTTTGAGATTTACTTTTACTAGTTGGTTAGTATAAAGATTTAGATACTATAAGTTAAGATTTAACATTGCATTAGTAAAAATTCGATTTATTGGATCACATTGTATGATAGTTAAATATTTAGTTCCATTGTGGCTGAAATTAGAAGCAATTCAACTGTTCTAGAGGGGTATTATCACATAAATTGTATGTGTAAAATTAGTGTGGGCGCGAAAAGCTACTACAAGCAGTTGAGGGGAAATAACCATGACAATGTAATAGCGGCAATGGAGCCCTAGGGAAACATAACCGCAAAATGTGAGGGCCGAGATACAGCCCTGACAATTATCGAACGATACAAGTGGAAAGGCACATTTCACTAGGGCCCTCGTGCCGCCAACATTTAAAGAAAAATCGTGGCATTTGGTGTTATTCGGCTGTGATGGATTATTAATGGAAATAAATTCGCTATAAATTTTCATTCTTCATCTAAACAATACCTGAAGAAGTGAAAAGTTTGAAAGATTGTAATCATCGTTATTTTAGTTAAAATTATTCTTTGGTAGGTACACGAACAGGCGTTTAAAATCGTAAACGATGAACGAGTGAATAAAAAGTTAGTAAAAACAAATATAATGAAAACACAAAAAGGTAATGTAAAGGTATCAAATAAGTTTTTTGAAACTGTCTTTCATAAATCCAATAATTCATCTTTCGATGTATTATTCAAAGACAAACCGATATATGTTTTCAGAAAATTAGATTGAATCAAGGAGATGGCAAGTATTCCAAGATACCCAAGTTAAAAAAATCACAAAAACTATACCCTGGATGAATAGAGAATACTGGAAATCGATAATAATTTTCAATACCACTAAACAAAACTAAACCTCAGTATATATCCGGTGTGCTAATTATGCTCCAGGAATTTTACAAAATAAGCAAATAAAATTTCATCATCAACATTCACTCCCTTTAACCCTACACAAAGATTCCAACGTTGCTCCTACGATTCTGAAATTCATAAACACCTATTGAGGTGTGACATCCTCTTGGAAAAAGGGTAATATATTGAGGACGGATGATTGAAACGCTTTTTTTCATGCGCAAGTTCCAGCGATTTCGGGTCGTTTTCAACCACTCCAGGACGTTAACATAGAACTGCCCAATAATTTTTTGGTTTGCAGATTCGTATATATGATCGACAATGCCGTGTATATGGTAAAAAACATTGCACTCTATCAATGGAAACACCGGCGTCGCGTCGGGAGGGTAAAGGGGAAGCCCTCTCCCCTCTCGCAGTGGGCAGTTGGGAAAGTTAGAAATTTTTAGGCGAGTTGGGAAATTTAGGATAGGTAAGAAATGCTAAAAGAAAATTACATTGTGTCATGTCTAGTTTTTTCATAAATTCAATGATTTTTTCAACTTCCTCAATAGCATAGTGGTTTTTTCTAAATTCGGTGTAAGAAATCCATAAGAAGTAAACTATGCCCTTTATATAAATAAATAAAATCTGCCTATTTATCAGATTTGTGCGAGATTGCTTTAGGTAGATACTATCTTAAATATCTTCTCTGAATTGCTTGATGAACGGATGAACCCATTGTCCATTGTGATACTTACAAGCCAGATTTATAATTTCTTACATACAGATGATCCATACAATCGTCAATTTTATATTTACACTCTTTTACAGTTTACTGTACAGCGTACGCCTACAAATATTACAAATAAAATTATATGGCTTTGAAAACATCAGCGATCTATTAAAATTGTGTCCCATTTCTGCAAGACCAGATGAAAGTGTTTTGAAAGGAGAACTAGAAATATTTTTTGACCTTTGCAAGAATGAATCGGATGGTGTAAAGTCCATGCGAGCAGTTTTAAATATAGCACTTAAATTTAAAACTGTTCTGAAATCTACCACGACTATTTGCAAACTAGTATTCACTACTGGCTATTCAACAGCAACCAATGAGAGAAAATTTAGCCAACTCAACTTCGTAAAAAATGCCTACAGGACGACAATGGCCGAAGAAAGGCTAAATTTTTTGATGCTGATGAAAAGCGAGATTGACTTGGTCAACAAGATGATTCTAAAGGAAATGGCTGCAAGATGAGCCAAATTAAAAGAGAGACACCTTCACATTAAAGTTTTTAATTGACCTAGTCTTATGAAAATTGGGTTCTCGGGTTTTTAGGCCGTCGTCGTTGGTTTACTTTAGTACTCGACTGTAAACCGAGCAACAGTCAACATCTCTCTTGAAAATTCCAGGTACTGGATCAGGCGAAACGTCGAGTACTAAGTAAACCAACGACGGCGGCCTAAAAACCCGAGAATCAAATTTTCATAAGACGATGGCCGCGAAAACCTCAAACAACTGACCTAGTCTTGTATTTTAATATTTCTAAAATTATCAGACTCTTTTAATTAAACGTTATGTGAATTATCCGTTTTGTTTCAATAACTCATATTAATACAAGAATTTAATCATCTTTATGAAAGTAACATGCTAGTTGGGAATTTTTTGAGTACTAGTTGAGAAAATTTACTTCTTCTTACCCCCCACCCCCCCATTAAAATGCCTTCGCGACGCCGGTGAATAGAAATTATTTAATAAGACAATTGAGAAATTCTCTAGTTTGTCTAGATTGCCTACTAATATGACATAAACACCTGAAAACCTGTATTACCTTGATACATTTTATCTACGATCTCATTTGAATCGATGTCTTACCAACTCACAGTATATCTTGTTATGAGTTTTCGGTTAGGGTATAGATTATCAAAACCATTACAAGTTTCTTGTTGAAGTATTCTCAATTCGTTTTTCCTCAGAAAAATAATCGATTGTAAATAACAATAAACACCAATATTAAGTTTTGAGGTGACCAGCCAATTCAAAATGACGAGCCGCTGTATAGCTTGTTAAGAAATGATTTATAACACGCTAAATTTTATAAAGTTTTGTCGCTGAAATATGACATTGAAACCAAAGCCTCCTCAAGCCATTTATCTCCGTACGCGTCATACTGTTGTGGTGCCTGATTGGCTAAATTTAAACGCATCGCGCGGAAGCGTTAAATGGCAGCGATTTATTGTCAGAATATTTGCATTGCAAATCCAATTTCGCTTGATCCCACTACCAGTAAAAGTGAAGCATACAATGTTGATTTGATTTTGGGTGACGGGAAGCAATTTGTTAATAAAATTACAAATCTCAAATCTAACATACGAAATATACAATTTTCAAAACGCTTCTGATAAAGGATTAAATCATTGCAATGTAAGGAAAATAAAGGGACACATCAAAACTGGGGAGGCTGTTCAAAAAGTAATTGGAAAATAGAAAATTTAAGTGCATGCCAAGACTGAATGGCTTGAATAAGTCGATTTCTCAGAATCACAAAAAACATTTAGGGTTACGTATTGGACTTAATATACTTAAATTTCAGTAGAATACAAACAAATAAAATGAAGTAACGAGTTAATTATGATACATAATGAATAATTTATAACCAAGTAAATAATTTGCTTTAATACTTGAATGTCCATTTAATTAAATTAATTTATTTACATGAGAACGGTCGCGGTTAATAGTTTAAAAATTTTATATTTATATTTTTATTTGAACTTTCACAATATATAGTATGACAGCTTAATGAATCTAGTTAATAGAATAACTCCAGAATAATTTTGTGTCTTATTTTCGGAATCGATGTTTAGCTTACGAAACTTCTTTAATGTTATTTTGTAAACACAATTTTACAACTGAAAATTAAACCTCAAACGTCAGTACAAATTACAGACTTTTTCACGTTCTATAGATGGCGTTTACCGACAAACTACGCTTTAAACGTTACCGGCGGCTAACTTTTTCAAATTATTCACATTTTCACAATACAAGGACTTTGGTGAGAAGATTTACACATTATATTTGATGAACTCGACGATGGCGATGAAGAAATTATCCTAGAGCAAATTCCTTTGATTTTTTCACAAGGTTAACCAAAAGTACTACTTTATTATCAGATAAGTTGCACTTTTCACAAAATTTTTCCGCGCTAGTGACAACTGGCAGAAAAATTACTGTTTGACTGTTGACCTATAAAATAAAACAATCTTGTTTATTCCTGATTCAAACTAGAGCTTAAACCATAGTTTAAACTTTACTTCAGATTGTAAAACTGGAGGTATTGAACAAAGAGAAGATATAGCGATTATTACAGGTAGTTGAAAAGAGTATTCTTGAATGTAGAAAAAGAACTTGAAATGTAAATGATTAAGAGAAACGAATTAATTACAATTGAACAGGTAGAATGCATTATAGAAATACTTAAAAATAGCAGAGGCTACTAGGCATGACTATATAATCATCCAGAAACTAAATAAAAACACGCAACAATTAGTAACCAACATGTCTGATAGAATATGGATGGAAGAGAAAATATTGGTTATAAATTGGAAGTTTACCTTCAATATCTGAAGATGGGAACTTGGTTATCGAAACGTGCGATTCATTAACTAGACTTTGCGTTTGCTCTTGTCGTATTTTTTTATTTGTTTAATGCCATTCTATAATTCGCAGCGGCAGCTCCTGAATAATTTGGCGTACAATTTTCTTTTTTGACTTTAGAAAACGAAATAAAAATTTAGTACTGGGTGACCAAAACAAGTATAACAGTTACGAATGTAACTAAGGGCAAAAGTTATGAATATACTTCCGGAACTTAATGCATGAAATTCAGAAGTTAGTAGATGACGTGAATATAATGCTATGAAAAAATTTTCTCATACGTCCCCTTGTTTCTGAGTGATAAAATGATAAATGATAAAATGAAATAATGATAAAAGGTACTCTTTGTTTAATTCGATAAAATTTATGGTAACTTTATACTTTCGCGATTCCCTTGTTTTTTGGCTCTAGAAAATCGAAAAATCATCCGATTTCGATGATTTTTTTAATCTTCGTTATAACGGCGGTTTAACGAAAAAAATTATATGAATAAAAAAAAATGAAAATTTATATTGATTTCAGAGCTTTAAATGTTCATGAAAATGCACTCATTCACGTATAATTGTTGATAACTTTTTTTCAAATAATCAAATGAAGTTGTTATAACTTTTTTCATAATATACACAAAAAAACGAACAAATTGAAAAAAAAATTATATAAAAATGTTCATTTATCATGTTTTTACAATTAAATTAAATTAATTTCTCTTAAAATTCACCTTTTCTCACATAAAATTGTTTGTACCTTTTTTATTAAGTAATCAATCAAGTTATATGAACAAAAATATTCTTAAAATCACTTATTGTAATCAAGTCTACAATATTAAAAGTTAACTTTGAAAAATTGAAAATTTTCACCATTAAAAAAATGGTATCTTCCTAAGGTTGACTGTTGTGAGATAAGAAATGAATAAACAAACATTTTACAATTTTTTTTCTTTCCAAAATGTTCGTTTTTTTTTGTGTAGATTAACAAAAAAATATATGAACTGTGTTTGATGCGTTTATGATCATAAAATGAAATCTCCAGGTGAGATATTTCCCATCTTTTTTGTCATAAATCCGCTGTAAAACCGAAGATTTAAAAAAAAATTCGGAGGATATTTCGATTTTCTAGAATTATCATAAATTGTAATTATTTATTGAAAATACTTTCACATAAAACACAATCAGGCACTGGGAATAAAAAAAAAATTAAAAACACTTTGTGGACCTTCTTAAAAACCGTCAAAATTGAAGTTCTACGGCTTCATTCTAACGTATACAGATTACATCTCATTAATTCTATCGCTGTCAACCATTCTATTGAAAATGAATAACCATACAGCTTCCAAGTCTTTGTTATGATGTCTTAGGTGTATCACTGTTCTCAACATAAAAAGATATCACGACTCGTGTCTAAAAGCCGATTCATTCAATTGTATAACGTTAACATCTGTGTTGACAAGCATGTCCCAATAGTCGTAGTGGTTATGTAGGAGCCACCCACAGACCATAGATATTGTGTACCTAACCCAACACAAACCATATTTTGAGAAAAATGGAGAGCACATGGCCGAGAACCCTACAAATATTTGTCAATATTGTCGCATTAGTTACAGCGATCTCTGTAGGGGACTTAATTTTTCTAAAAAAAAAAAGTTTTCAATAGCTGGTGCAACTAATCGTTGCCTGTCTGCATTATTTTTTCTTTAGCGTGAAATAGCATAAATTATTACCGTAGGAGTCGTATATAATTTGTAAAATTTCAAATTATGATTTGAAAGTAATTCGAAATATATGCATTTTGATTCAATTAAAGATATCTAAATAAGTATTTATACATAAAGAACTTTAACGTAAAAAAATAAATAGTTAATTTTCGTTTACATAAGTATTGAATTTCCACTGCGAGTCCTAAGTACATAGTCTACCTCGAACATAATTTACATAAAACTGTAGAGCACATTTTTTTCTTAAATGTTAACACATCTCCTATGCATTCAAAATAAACCTGAATAGAGCGATAAAACGGTGTTTAATTTCAAAAAGTATATATTTCTCGCTGTCGGATGTGAAGATATATAATCCACGAACAAACACAGAGTCTCGAAGGAGAAAAAAAGAACACTCTGTGTTCTGTCTAGGTATTAGGAAAATACATAAGCTGTCAGGTGCGTGGAAATGAGTCTTATCGTTAATAAATACGCCGCCCTCTGTCATCTCACCGACACACTAATCCCTCTCTAATCAACTATCGACTCTTATCACTTTTGAATTAGATATGAAGTACTGAATATACCGTCAAATATATATACCGATGTTACTTATTTACACAATTCTATAATCTGCAAATCCATAGAATAAGCTTCAACTGGGGCGGCTACATTTTTGATTTTAAATACTTTTGAACAAATTAGCATTTTCACCTAGTACTTCCATTTATAAATATAACAAAAAATTATACAAAAATTGTGCTTATTCCGTATAGACCAAGGTTGATGAGTTTTGAAAAAAAAAATAATATGAGTTTTTAAAGGTAAATGATGGTTTATCTCTTTCTAGCAAAATTAAGCCCTATGGAAACAAAAACATAGCAAAGTTGTAGGTAATGAAAAGATCTACAATTTTTGTGTTTACACTTTTTTTAAATAACCTCAAAATTTAGGTGAAAAATTAAAAAAACTTTTTTTATTTTTATCTTTACGAAAATTCTCTTTCACAAAATTTGGTGAAAACTTTCCTTCTTTTGTCTGAAATACAATGTAATTCATTTAGTTTAGAATATTTATTTTTGAACTCCTTTTTGGCTTAATATCAAAAATTACACTAATTTTCAATCAAAAATTCTTCCTTCAAAATATCAGCTTTTTCTAAAAAGTCGGTGAATTTTTCGTTTGCTTGAATCTCTACTTTCTGATGGCGTGGAAAGAAAAATATTACCGTCACCATGGTAAATTTTCTCAGAGAAGTCAAAAAAACTAACACGAAAAATGTGAGATTCCATGTTACATTGATAAACATAAGTAATTAAAGTCAAAAATTTTTATAAATATATAAACATAATGATTAAAAAATCCGTTTTTACCCTTTACCCCCTTACCATTCCCGACCTCCCATCGCTCGTAAATGATTTTTCCTATCATTTTTATTAAATTCTCGTCTTTTTCCAATAGGTTTCATCCTACTATTATTTTTTTCTGTTTTTGTCATTTTTAAAGGCTTCCAATCTGATCTAGTATTTTTTCCAATGGTTATATTCCGCAATTCGCGGGTTAGTGCTGATATCTTGGACATTATGAATTTATTGTCTTGGTTGTTAACCCTATAAGAAAATTGGCACCTATTCAAAAGTTAAGGATATTTCTGAATTAAAACGAAATCTATATTTTCTAAATTACTTACTATAATTAAAGAAAAAGAGGTTTAGTTTTATTTTGAAGTTGGTTAGATATTGTAAATCGATTCTATGTGTCCCTAATTTTCATTTCGAGGTTGGTTAATTGCTTCCAGGAAACTGGAACTGTTGCGAGACATAAAACTGGAATACCCAAAGTAACAACCGGTACTGATTATCGTTACCCGAGACTTGAAATCCTACATACAGAATTCTGGGAAGAAAACTTTTATGTTTTTATCTCAACAATAAAGGGAGGAATCCGTTAGTTTCAGATCCAGTCGACATCAACATTGAAACACCAACACTGGTTTAATGAATGGAGGAACGCGAATTTCACTGATGAATTTGGTTATGGATTGTTTTCATACAGCAGACGAGAACCAATATGACTTGCATCAACACCCTTTTCGAGAACGTACAATTATGATTTCGACAGAAATTGTTTTAATAGCTTTACTCAATTCATTGTATTGGAAGGAAACATAACAGGAAAAGTACTAAGCTTGCACAACATTGCTGTATTCGGATTCTAGTAGCGCTGGAAGCTGGATCTATTCTACTTGTTTCGATATTTTAATTTTGTTATATACATTACAGCGTTTGGCTAAAGTTTGAGGATTGAAAGCTTACAAAAATATATTTTAAACTTAAATATAATCAAACTTTTAAGCTGTGTTTGATTCTTCTTGTTTCTTGTCTGTTTCTGTTATTACTACTATTCTCAAATCTGATGTTACTTCTCTTATACATATATTATTGGGCCTATCACTCTTTTTGACTCATTCTCCCTTAATGTGTGCTGTCTTGACTATTCTGTTTGCATTTCCCATATAAGATTTTACGATAGGCCCAGTATAAGCCCGGTCTTGGACTAAATATGTTCATATCTGGCCCTAGCTTGGAAGCCGTTATTGGCCCAGACTTGGTGGGACTCTGTGATGATAACAATGACCCTCGCTTGGTTTGCAAGCCTGGACCAGGCCTGATTGCCTAGGTAAACCCAAGACTGGTCTGCATCCCTGGGCCAGGCTGGTTGCTTAGATAAATTTTTAATATATTGTTAATAAAATTAAAATTTTATGACAAATTTCTATTAATGCACTCTACTAATTAATGTACATAAAAATATTTGTTAAATAATTGAACATCTATAAAAATGATTAATATAATAGTAACATATATAAAAGTGACACTATTTTATATTATTCTATTTTTTATTGTCTTTTATGGATGAAATAATTTTATTCATAAAAAAACATACCTACTTTTAATGTTAACATATCTATTATGGATAAGATATTAGAACAAAACTTTATACAGTTATGAACTTTATACAGTTAATCAGAGTTCTGCCAATCCTGGCTGACTATAGGATGGCCGAGGTGTTCGGGTTACCCAGAGTTCGGCGAAACTTGACTGCTATAGAATGACTGGGTCATTATTGGTGTGCCAAGGCCGGGTTTCCCAACGTTGGCCCAAGCTAAGCCCAATCGTTCAAGCCTGGGAGCTCCTACATAGGTTACTTGTGAAGTATTAAGCTCCTCATATATATTCCTTCTAACCAGCATTCATTCTTCTTTGTTAACCGTCCATACCACTATTTTTTCAACAATCTTCTGAGTTAGTACCCAGGGTTCCCAACCATTCGGCATAATCGACCTAATTGTCGTTTGGTATATCGAATCTATGCTGGTGTGGATATTCCTTTTGCTTTTCCATCCTTTTGCCATCCAAATTTCTTGTTCTAGTCCGGATGTAATTTCTGGATTCGTGATGTATTAAGTCATAGTAGTTTGGCATATTTTAAAAGATTTCTATCGTTGACAGATTTCGTTGGTCGAGGTCTGGAAATTAGATTTTTTATTTAATGGTAGTGGAATAATTTCTGGCGAAGACAATTGAAAATTGTATATTATTTCAATATATGGATCAGTCAAATATCTTTAATGGATTAATATATTGTATATAATACAAATTTTCTTAAAAAATTGATATAAAAGAAAACTATTTACACTCGCTAAAAATTAGCTAGGCGATAATTATATAAAAAAAATTTGTCGCTCTTTTGTAAATATTGATATTAGATATTATCGCAAAATTTCGCCTTCTAAAAATTTCCTACCGATAAATGCTCGTTTAGATAAAATATTTGTTGACAAACAAACAAAAAATGTTACAAAGTAAGTTGTTACACACCAAAATTCTTCATTTCCAAATACGTAATTGGGTAAATTATGAAATAAGTATTTGGGTTAATTCTACCTACACCTGTTCATGTTTAGAATTGATATTTTCCGAAATTTCTATTTGTATAATGAATATTGAATACCACGTGGAAATAACAGTTCTTGTTTTATCAAAATTTCAAATAATATTACGAGCATCGAACATATCCTTTTTAAATATTTCAAGTTAAAAAAGAATTTGAGGGGTTTAACAACCCCCAAACTCAAATCAACATTGTGTCGCGAGGTTACGGATACTGACAATCATATAAACAAAGAAGCAAAGTGAAAAAAAAGAATGTAATAAGGAGACTGGCAGTATAAAAATTAATTAAAACAATCAAAGAAACATATCAAATGATATGGGCCCATAATAAGAATAACCCAATAAAGAATAGCTAAGAAAATACTGAAAGTAGGTAAGCCAATCATAAGCCAAGAGGAATACTTTGAGGATGATGAAATGAGAAAATACAGAAAAGAATATAAAATAGAGTATAAAAAATATATGCCAAGAAACGAATGATATGAAGAAATAGGATATGGAATATATCAATCCAATACCTGGAGCCTCATGAAGATGAAGCAAAAACAAAACTTGTCTGTCAATTACAAATAGTTTGTAAAGTGGAATTTTCCTAATACCGAGAAAATGCATATCGTTTAATATGTATATGAATATATTAAGGATTTTTTTAAACGTCAATACGTTGTGTGGTTACTAAATAACAACACTGACGCAATGAAATAAATTTGTTTTAAATTCACATATATTCACTTATTAATAAGTCTTTTTGCAAATGATCGAATTTGATTCAAATTGGGCTGATGTCATCATTTCACCTATTTTCACTTTGCTGAGGCATATCAAACTGGTAAATATCCGAATTTATCTGGTTTAAGTAAAATTGATCTGGGCTTTCTTGAAGAAGGAATGATTATCAGCTTAAATTTATACTCCTTCTCTATTCCTTCGAACCATTTTTTTGCCAACTTCAGCAGCCACAGCTTAAATGGACTCAAATCATTTTCCTTTTGATGTAACTTTCAACTTAGAAAATACATCTAAATCGCAGGTCACAAGAACTCGAGAATTAAGCGGATGGTACTCAAAGCATTGTCTTAAAGGAGGATCCGCGATCTTCGGAAAACCAGTGAAGATACACAATTTTGTGCCGAAAAAAAATCATAATTGCTTGTACAGTTGAACTTAGTTGGCTTGGTTTTAGGATCATGAGTAAAAATCTAATAAAAAACTGACATACATTTTTTGTATGTTAAAATTGCCTTAGAAAATTTGGCGTTTCTCAATTTCTGAATAATTAGAAATCGTAGAAATACACTCAACCAATAATCAGATTACTTTTCAACATGTTCCGTTTTTGACGTGGAAGAGCGACCCGGACACGGACAGGTAATTGACTACTTTGAAAACACGTATACGTGAAAAACATTGACTTAATAAATAACTTTTTAATAAATTAACTTTCCAAGTTTCATGTTACTATATTGATTTGCTTACACCGTTTAGAGGTATATTGGATTTACACCAAAAAGTTTATTGGTTGCTAGAGTTCGGAGCTATAACTTGTAGTTGTTTCCATAATCCACCAAGGAGCAAATTAACATTTTATTCTGACAAAGCTGGAAATAAAATTAGCTTAATTTCGTAATATTATATTAATCAATTGTTTTTGTTCCAGGTAAAACTAGAACTAAGGACAAATATAGAGTTGTCTACACTGATCATCAGAGAGTGAAGCTTGAAAAGGAATTTCTTTTCACTAACAAATACATAACAATAAGAAGAAAAATGGAGCTGGCGTCCGACCTAGGACTTTCGGAGAGACAGATAAAAATCTGGTTCCAAAATAGAAGGGCGAAAGAAAGAAAACAAATCAAGAAGAGAGAAGAAGAAAAAGGTCAACTTAACATGAATAATGGTGCATATCAACAAAATTTGCTGAACCCACTTCCCCAAATGCAACAGCATTTGGATATGCATAATAATCAACCAGTTCTAGCAAACATCCCACCTAGTTCGATTATGATGCAGCGTTACATCGATACAAATCATCCCTTGAAATCAGAAAATAGTGAGAATGCTTAAAATTAGTACAGTCAAATTAACACCGATCGATGCATTAGGTAAATAACTGCGTTTTCATATTCGTACCATACGAAGTAGAATGTAAAATCCAGTTTTTCCTCTTCAATATAAGTCGTTTTTAAAAATATTTTTTAATTTTTTTCGAGTTAAGACTTTCCGCGTCGTCTTTTCATATCCACATTGTTAAAACAGCTGATATTGAGTTTTAATTTGTAATCAATCGTTATGGATCGCTTCTCAAAATGTAGGGTTTTCTTCTGGTCTGTGGGATAACACTCCCTAAATTTTTCCTTCAACAATTTGATCAAAAATAAAGAATTAAACATTATTTGTTAACAGAATACGCATATAGAATTGAGAAAATATGAAAATGGATGTAGTTTTTATCAAGTTATGCATTCTTCAGTTGAATTGGTTAATCCAAGACTTCTCACTTTCTTCCTTTTTGCTTAGAGACCTCAGTAGAAGCCATAAGAAAAGCTGATAGATTTTCAAATAATTGATTAGGTTTGCATAAACGAAAATAGCATTGAGAATTAAAGAATATTCTAATCTGATGCATCCTTCACTCGTTTTTTATGTCTGGTTTGATTGTTCTAAATAAATTGATGATTGATCGTGATGAAATTTGTATGTTTTTTGTATGTAGAAAGGTGTTATTAATTCTCCGTTTTACCTATTTTGAAGAAACATAGTTTATGTTCAATATATTAGTAACACTAAGCTTTATCGTCAGTCGTACTATTATGTTATTGATATCGTAGTACTACTTATTTTTGATAGTGATTTTTTGGTGGATTTCTTAAATGCCCCTAGTATAAAAAATAAAAAAAAATATTAATAAGTGAAAAATTCCAAAAAAAAATATAAAAAATTAACAAAAAGAAATAAAAAAATCTCGTTTTATAAATTGTTTTTCTAATCATTATCACCTCACTGTAAGAAGACGAATTCCATCTTGAAGATATCATTACATAAATGTTCGACTTAAAAACAGAAAAATATTTGTAATTTATATATATCCAAAACGTTTTTATCATTGTATTTGCAAGAGAACTTTGATGTGTAAAAAATGTGAGTGATGAAATGCTGTGCTTTACGTGAATAAAAAATGATGTGGATACTGAACCTAAGCGGATTTGTTTCACCATATAATATTGGTACAAAAAAACATTTGCTTTTAACACCAATTACGTGTATTTATATATTAAAAAAAACATCCTCAACTCAAAAGTAATTGAGAATTTTGATGCATAGTATAATTCAATATAATTTCTATCTAAATGATTGTAACTGCAAAAGTTGTAAGGCACTTAATGATAAGAATATGATTATTTTCTGATTATTTACTATAAATAAACGTTTCAAGTATATCGTATTCAATATCAGGTTTCAAAAATTCGCGCCAGAAAATTTCAAACTGTCATAGTGATTCACGTCACAAACCGATAAACAAATTGGGAACTATAATAAAAGTTCTACGGATATGTTAATCTAAAGCTTAAACAATGAAAACGTTTTGAAATGTGAACAACTAAGGATAAATACTTGTTAGAAGTATTATTGACATCAACAAGTATAGTTCTCTCAATATCAATTACAGATTATACAAACCCTTGCCGACAATGTTGTTTCATCTATCTACCATAGGCGTAGTATGTTATATTGTACTGTAAGGTTTTAATTTAACATTTATTATTTTTTAAAATTTAGTGGTAGAAATAAAAAAAAATGTCTAGAGGAATCACATTATGTTTCTATGAAGAAGAAAAATACCAAATACAAACAAAAGCAATAAAAGAAGATAAAACTTTGAAGAATGTTAATACATTCGATGTTTAAAAATTTAAAATAGAATTAATGAGAGAAATATTTAAATATACAGTATGTTAGCGATATCATACTTTTTTTATATTATTTTTGTGAGCTTAAAAATATAAATAGAAAAAAATTGACAAGGGAAATCACATTACGGTTCTGTGGGAAAGAAGAATCCCAAATACAAACAGATGCAATGAAAGAAGATAAAACTTTGGAGGATGTTAATAACTTCGATGTTTCAAAATATAAAATAGAATTAATAGAAGAAATATCTAAATATACAGAGTGTTACCGATATCGTACCTCATTTAATAAATTTATCATTTCTATAAATACTTTTAAAAATATGTATATCTTAAGCGAGAAAGTATTCGTTAAAAGGCAATCGAATTATTATAAATTGGACTACAGTATATTTATACAGATCATTTAGAACTTTGAAAAAACCATTATTATAACTTGTTAACTTTCTACAACTGAATTTTAAATGATAAAAAGTAAATAGACGAGTGAAATGTACCTACCTGTAAGAATGTTTGGTTTAAACAGAGTGCCAGACGTGAACTGAACCCTTTTTGTACCCCTTTCGTTTATTTTTTTCTGGAAAACGAAATTTTAAAGCTAAAACCATAAAGGAAAATAAATTATTTGCAAATAAAACAAAAAAACATTTAAGTATCTTTATAAATAATCATGGTAGTCAGAATCGTCTGAACTAGAGTAATCATTTGATTGAATTATGAAGGGTTGTGAAGAGGATCATCTTCTTCTTTGATAACATGTTCAACACAGTTTTGCCAAAGCGGTCTGCTGTTAGAACGTTGGACTATACATACACACATATTATATGCAAGATCTATTGTGTATGTATATGAATATCGGCATCGGTTATCATAGTTGTTAGTTACAGTGAAATTTATTTAGTTTGTGAGTTTAAAAATTAGCCAAAATCAAAAAGAAACTGTAAAAAAAATGTGGTCAAATCTCGCGCGCTGTCCTTTCCTTCGCTCAGTTACTGGATATACATTGAATTATAACAATTTTCAGCAAATAACTCTTTAGTTCGATAACCGCTATAACGATTGACACCATTAGGAAGAATAATTTTTTACCAATCAAATCTATATTCTCATATCGCGGCAAATCTGATTTCATTTTTAATCAAAGAATTTAACTATGACTCTTATATAAGTTAAAGCAACGAACTTCGAACTTATTTCTTTAGATTCTGAGTGATAACACATATACTCATACTGTACTCTATCAAAAAATATACATCTTGTTTCGTGACATTTCGCGCGGGAGCCTGTTTAAAGGAAATTTGGTAAAGTAGGAATCAACACAGAGTACAAAGTTATGATTTTAATAAAAAAGTTTTTATCTTTGTTACAAATAAGATACGAACATCATAATTCTTCATCATCAGACATACTGTTGCTACGACTTCCCGTTTTCTTCATTATCATCCGAGGAACCAATAAATTCGACCCAATCTAGATAGTATATCAAAGAACAGCTTAATTTTATATGAGTTAAAGAGAATATCATGAGATTCGTATAAAATTTGACTAGTTCTGTTGAGAATTGACCACCATTGATTGAATACAATACAAATATATAACAGTCTCGATAGTCAATGTATCCATGTATCATTCGTCTGTAGTTCAAGGTATCTAAACAATACGTGTAATTTTCAGAAACATGAATTGTAGATTATAAAACATAAATAATAATTTATCAATATATTTCGAACTTAAAAATAATGTAAAACAATTGTTGGAATCGATAAAAATTAAATGTGGATTATTGACTGTCAAAATTTAATTCATTAAGTTGGAATCGCAAAAATCAGGCGAAAAATATTCGTAGCTGGTCTTTTATATAATGAATTATCGTTATAGATTATATGAATAACATTTCTGGGTACATCGTGGATTTAAATTATGACAAGAACTCAGTTTATCCGCTACTCTCTTTACATCTAGATAAATCTGCAACTTTTATTTATTTATTTAGTTGGTTATAGTTACGCAAGAAGAAAATTATAGGAGAGACAAACTCGACAATATCACATCTTGATACAGCGTCAGTCTGCAATTGGACCATAAAGAAAGTAGCGTATTATGTTTTGTCGGGTCTCACGTCTCTGTTTTTATCTGATGCCGTCCCTCTTCTTTTCAGCTTTCTATACCAAATTACCTTATATTTATCTTCTTTCCTCCAATCTATTTTTTCTTCAGTCTTCATTTTTTCTATTTCCCACTTCTCCCGCTTTCAATAACTTTTGGGTTTTCTATTATTATGACGGGAGTCCCAGTCATGAAGCTCGTTGTGTCTGGTTTGTTGGTTGATCATTAACCTTCTTCTCCAGACCTCCCCAATGTCTCTCCCACACCACCAATTTATTTGCAGTTTCCTCCGATAATATCTATAGTTCGAAGCAGTAGAGAAATTTTGAACAAACACCTCTAGTTTTCAATACTCTTGATAATCAAATGTAGAATTTAACACTGCTGTTTTAGTTTCTGCTGTCTTGCTTCCTTTTCCCATTATTTTTTCTACTTCTTGAATTTCTGTATGTTTTTTTATAATTGTTGCCCTCAGATATTGAAATTGGGTTACTTTTCAAAGCAGTACTTTTTTCCATCGGCTACTTTTATTGATAAATTGTCTGTTGGTCTTTGTGAATTCCTAAATATCTTTCGCGTAATCAACAGTGTCGAATGATGTATAGATTAATCAATTCTTACAAATAAATAAGATTTTGCAGGTTCTACTAGATATAACGAAATATAAGTTTGTCATGTAAATCAAAATATGATATGATTTAGAGCAGAGGTATCAAACTCAATTTTGCAGAGAGCCATATATTAAATTTTTTATTCGTAGGTACGCCCTTATCCAAACTGAAATATTGTGTATAGAATGTAAGAGCGTTAATCTCATTAAAATTTTCTTTCAAAATACTGTCCTCTACTTACAAAAATTAATTGTGAAACTTCAAAATTGAATGGATTGTTGAAAATTGGTAATTCCATTTCATTCATTTTGTGAAATCTTCAAAACGATTGTTGAATTTCGTAATCCAATTTTGCAGAAGTTGAGATATTCATCCAATTTTTTGTGGTTCCATGTGCCAAATGATTTTAAATGAGGGAAATGGTTCAAAATTTGATCTTTCGTTTGATTTTCCCACAGCCTCAACTTGTTTCAAAAATATATGAATACATTTGAGCGACAATCAGATTTTTACCCTGTAACTTTATATTCAGATCTGTCAAGTGTTTCTTCATATCTTACCAAAAAGGCACGATCAATCCACCAGTCATTGTCATAATCAATTGGTTTGCCTTTTTCTAACATGAAAGCTTGAATGTAATCTTGTAAAAATTGCCTGAACTGTCGGTGATTTGGTTCTCTGCTCCTTATAAAATTTACAATTTTAATCGTTTTAAATGTTTGGATGCCAATGATTCCTAATGAATTATACAGTGAAATCCCACAAAATTTCCTGATGTTTTCTGTTTTAATTTGTTACAACGCCATAGATTTGAGAGTATGAGTATTTAAAACATTTGTAGAGGAATCGATTGTATCATTTCTTTAAGCTGCCTCATTGTTATATCAGTTTGAAGCTAAAGTTACAGTGCTGGATTTTAGTGACTTGATTAGAATTTTATTCTTTAACGGAAGAAGTGGAAATACAATCAAAAAACGATTTAGTTGTGTGTCTCTTTTAACAAATTCAATGATGACATACAATCAAAGATAGAAATTCCAAAGTGAAACGCTTATATTTTTAATATCTAAAATTACTGCTTTGTTTTAAGGATGTTTTTTTGTGAATGACATCCAAATTAATCAATTGAATTTTGGTTAATTTGGATCTTCCAAGTAGATGTAGATTATTATTTTATTTGTAAAAAACTTTTTTACTTTTACCAGTGCAATTTTTTAATGTGATTATTATTGCACAAACGCCAGTATTTTGAACTTCTTATCATACTGATTCGCATTCATATTGAATGTATTGTAATATTGAATAGGTACCATAGAGATTTAATTAATTACGAAAAAAGTTAAGATGTAATATATTTTTTTCTAATTTAATCGTTGTTTATGAGATTTTTAACACTATTCAATATTTCTTCCTCAATTGATGTTTTTATAATAACACCTTTCAAGACACAACAATGAATGTTCGTGAAGATAAATACAATGTATGATATGTGCGTTTGTGGACTTTAATATTAGGTGTATATTTATATAAACGAATTTATTAAAATAAAGAGTGTTGCGTTAATCAATCAGATAAATTCTAAATAAATAAGTTGATTTTTAAATTCTTAATTGTATTATTCAAAAAACTATAATTTAAACTACGTCATTACTGATGATAATATAACCATTATCGTTAATCTAGTCAATTCTAATTAATGTGTTATTCATTATAAATTACCCAACCCTTACCATCCTCATAATTCCGTAGGTGTAGAAAAGAAGTTTTTAATAAAAATTTTGTAACTATGTTTGAATTTTTCGGTAATTTTCTACTTTCAAGGTCCCCTTGTTTTTTGGCTCTAGAAAATCGAAAAATCATCCGATTTCGACGAATAGGTCAATTTTAAGAGAAATCGTTATTATTTTTAATTGTAAAAACATGATAAATGAACATTTTTGTATAACGTTTTTTTCAATTTGTTCATTTTTTTGTGTAGATTATGAATAAGATTATAACAACTTCATTTGATTATTTGGAAAAAAGTTATCAACAATTATATGTGAATGAGTGCATTTTCATGAACATTTAAAGCCATAAAACCAATATGAGTTTTCATTTTTTTATTCCCATAATTTTTTTCGTAAATCTACAGTAAAAACAAATATTTAAAAAAATCTAGGGCCAAAAAACGAGGGGACGACGAAAGTATAAAATCACCAATTTTCGAACTTCTGTCTGTGTTTTTGAAGTCCCGTAGATACAGCATGTAAAATGAGTTGTTGAAAATTTTATGAACCACTAGAGCCAAAATTAAGCTTTTTATCGTTTTTTTTTTCAATTTTTGCTATTTTATACAGTTTCAAAAGAGAAAAAAATATTTAAAAGAGGAGAACCTGCACTTGCTAAATACGAATAGAAACGCTAATACCTGCTCAGGATTTTAGGGATTTTAGAAGGAATTTGACAATATATTTGGAAAATTTTTATTTTTTTGTATATAGTAATCACATCATATCATAAATTTCACTTTGATTGAATGCAATTGCATTGTTCTTGTTATTGATTTACATTAACTTCCAGTGCACATTTTCTTCTTCTTCTTCTCTTCTGTATCATTCACAAAATGGTGAATCTATCAATCCCTATTGAATCACAAATTCAACTACGTAAAAAAGAAGCAAATGAGGATGGCCGCCTTTCTTAAGTTTTCGTTAGTAACTCATATTTGCTCTAAATAGTGTTATCTCGTGAATTCAGGTTATGAGATCTTTTTTTCTTCTTGTTTTGTTGCACAGGATCGAATTATTCTGTATAGCTACATCTAGTAAACAAAAATTAAGAGCCCAGTTCTATTTTTACCATGAATTAATATCTGAATCATAATGTTTTCTTCTGTTAGGACCAGATTTTGACGTTTGCGATTTTCCTGGTACCACAAGAAGTTGAAATCATGGGGACAACTACCTTTTATTTTACGCAAATGCTTCTTAAATTCATAAATTTGCCGAGATTCCGTTATCACCAATCAATTATCCAATTTCTAGTATTTAAATCCACTGTCACTTACTAAATAATCATAATTATCTTCAGGAACATCCAACAATTTATCATAAATTAGTTCTAAAACTGGTAACATATTATCTTTGTAAACCCCATAAGCAAATAACTGAATAAGTTTATCAATCCTATTTAATTTGATGAGGTTACACAGATGTGACTTTGCACTTTGGATTATAATATAGGACCCATTCTTCTTCTCCAGTGATCAAGTGATAAATAACGTCCTCTATGGTGCCATTGCATCAGCACTCATAGTTCACGAAATGAAGATACATCGTCGCAGATTTCAGTCAGGTCTGTCACTAATTTCCATTTCACGATCTATGTGATACTCAGCTCACTATATTACATCCTTCGTGCTTTTGTATTTCAATTATATTTGCTCTGAAACAGCGATCTGTGTACTTATTTGGCTCCAGTAGGTTTAAAAGCTCAATAACTAAAGAGGCATTTTTCCAGACATATTTATACGAACTGCGTTCACAGTACATCCATAATTTGAATATTTCAGGGAAAAACATGGATGAACGTTAGCGGAAAGGCATAATGCAGTGTATTTATGATCTGGAACAAAATTCTAAATTGTTTTAACATTCGAGGGGCTTTGGGTGTTTTGGAACCACAACCTTCACTTTTTTACGTAAAGAAAACTCAATATTAGTATTAAACAATCCCATTCTTAACTAGCACACTCCGTTTGATTACAGAAAACTTATTCTACAAGTTGACAACTCGCATACTTTTAATTTCACTTCTAAGTATGCTCAAAAGACTAGTTCACTGGTGTTTCTGCTACCCTTTTCCACCACTTCACAAAACAGAAATTTGAATTCTTCATTGTGCGATACTCTTATTAAATAACAACAAAATCTTTTAATAAAAAGCATGATTTCCAAAGAATATTGTTTGTTGGTAAGTAAAATGATTCTGAGAAAGAAATTATTGTGAAAATAACAAAAAATAGTGAACGTCCAAATGTGATTTTATTGAAATACTTATCTTACTTTTATTATCGAAATTTTGTGTCGAAAAAAAATTTTATTTTGCTCGCGAAATTGCTCCAGTCGCTTTATCCTCCGAACGCTTATATCATAAATAAATGTATCGTGGAAATTATTACAATCATTTTATACCTGAATAAGCAGATACTTTTGAAATCAATAAAATAAACTATAAAATACAAAACTAAAACTTTCTTGTATCCCGTATAATTTAGTCGAACTTTTAAAATCATATCAAACAACTTTTTTTTATTGGCCATAATAACTTTGATGGACGATAGGTTATGAATGACCCCATCAACTTCACATTTTATGGGGGAATTCTAAATCAGAAATGAATGAAAATTAGTGGTTTCGTTTTCACTTCTAGAGGTAAATTTAAAAATATTATCATATATTAATTCAATATATTGATATTTGCAACACTTTTTTATAGTTTTTGGCAAAAAATATTCTTGGTATAATTTATTTTTAGAGATTTTTGTGATTAACTACGCGCTAATATTTTTGCCACTAATTAAATTACTAAGCCAACAGTTTTACTTCTTACTTTCTTTTAATGAAGTTTTGGACAAGCTATATATATGAATTGAAACGAAGTCTTTGTCAGCTAGATGATGAGTTTTCTGTAGTGGGATTGTGGCAAAATTAACAACCAAAGTGTACAAACTCAAACTCTAAGATATTCCGAGCTTTCGAATATTTATTTATTCTTCGTCTGGGACTGAAATTATGGTTAAGTACAATATAAAAATCACTTACATCAATTGTTATGTGATAAATTTTGTAACATCTTCTAAGGTTATCATCGATTCTGGTTACTATAGAAATCGTTATTAATTTTCATTGGTTAGAGTACGAATGACGTTGATTTTTTTATAGGTTAGATAAGGTTAGGTTGTTGTGAATGATATTGAATATTGATTGGTTAGCTTATGAAAGACATTAAGCTTGTATGGCGATGCATACATAAGTATTCGAATGCTCGAAGTATATTAGAGTTAGTACACTTTAGTGTTTAATTTTGACGCAATCCCACTACGATAACACTTGATATATATGATACTTTTTGAAAGTAAATCGGGGAACTATATCCAAATAAGCGACTTTTTTGAAAACTGAGTCTAGTTAAACCACAAATTTAATTGAATTAAAAAGCATAAATTAGAAGTGAACAGATATTGAACAGTCTTTCATTCAACATGTTTTTGTTTCATCCAATATTGTCGAGTAGTAGTACCCTCAGGTGTGTGTTCTACGGTATAATTAAAAATTAAAAAATCTTATATGTGGGTATGGATTGTCGATCAAATCGATTCTTCCCATCAGAATCATTTGAATCGAGATTCTTTTTAGAAAACCTTTTATTGGATTCTGGAGCCCTGGAACACTATTTATCAAAACTATAACGACTTTATCATTATTAGAGATATCAAGAATATAAATTATTTTTTACATATATCGTTGTAAAATTGGATTCGGTTTGTATATTATAGTTTTCAAGTTTTTTTCTGAAAAAGAAGCATCTTAAGTTGCATAAAAATTTAAACATACATTTTTTAACAATAGTAAAAGAAGAGATTCACGAATATAAAATTTATAATCTGTTATAAAGCAAATAATTTTCCTTTTTCCACAATGTCAAACCAAGCAGGTAACTGGCAAAAAAGAGAGTTACCTAAAACAACTCAGTTTCATCATTAGTCTGTTCACTGTTCACTTTAACATTAAAAGTTTGTCTAAAAGTTGTTTTTTCAAGAAATTTTGAAATGACACGCAACTTCAATTGCAGTTTGTCACTAATGGGTTGACTATCAATATTTCAGTTTTTATATAATTTCTTCATTTCTACTTATTGAATTGAGTTGAAATGGATGTGAATGAAATTGTTTAATTATACTCAGTTTTCAATAACAAAAAAAAATCTTATTTTTTAGCTCAATTCTCAAATAAAGAAATTGTTAAATTGGAAATAGCTTGTCCAATACTTTTTCAAATTTTCGAATTATTTTTGTAGAAATACTTAATTTCTAACTATACTGTGTTACATTTTCTTGAAAATCGCATGGCATTGGTTTCATATTAGATTTACTCTGAATTATATCTGACACTTTCAATGGTAACACTGCCTTCTTATAAAAAACAATTTTTTAGAATAATTTAGTATAATAGTGACTTTCAATGGGGTAAATTTTTTATTATTGATAAGTGCTATCTTCCAATGTTGTCCGATTTTCATAATTTTAAAACTAATTGAAAGAATATATATTTATTCCGAGAAAAAAACTGTATGTGATATTGTTTCAATATGATGTGTTATTACTAGTTTTGCGAACTTATGGAAATAAAAATTATTTTAATTACATTTTCTTGTGCGAATCCATTAGAAACGAACATTTTTTTATGTTTTAGAAATCAATAATTTAAATTGATGCTAGTTTAAATTGTTAGAATATCTGAGCTAAAATTTTTGTGTACATACGTTTATAAGTTCAATAAACAATGTTTTAAGTAATTCTCTTATTTATCAACCATTTACCCAAAAACATCCCAATGATAAGAAGTGTGTCAAAGTGAATTCTTCTTGTTCAATCTTCTTGAACAATCACTTAATTACTCAAAGTCTTTCTCAACAAATGTGTGCATTTTTTATCGGGTAATTGTCGCAGTACTGTTGCTAAGACTTCTGAATTTTGAGTAGAAATTCACCCCAGACTTGGTTAAAACATTGTAGGATTTCCGGAGAGTAAACGCACGTCTATGAAGTGGAGGAAGAAAAGCTAACGCACCAGTTAAAGCGTTTTGGAACATGAGAGAAGTAATTGGGGATAATTTTCCCACTGTACAAAGAACTGTGAACGCTCAGTATTATAGTAACATCCTAAAAAACACGGTGAAACCTGTCTACAGATCAAAAGAACGCGATATTCACGACAAGTCGAGAGATTTTTACGAAAAAAGCATGCGAAAGCTTCCGGAAAGATTGCGCATAAGTATTACAGAGACTAATTTGAAAAACTGTAGAAAATCTCAGCTCTGTAACTTAATAAATACATATTTTTATAGCAAAATACTTAAGGTGACCAGACGTCTCGCTTTTAGCGGGACAGTCCTGATTTTTCACAACTTGTCCAGCGACCCGAGACGTTTTTTAAAAATTCCGACATTTAGAATTAAGTTAAATTTTATATTTATGAAAATAATTGTTTTGCGTTCTAAGAATCTTACGCGCTACTTTTTCAAAATAGCAATATTCCTGAAAATGATCTTCTTAATAAAGTGTCATTAGTAAAAAAAATATTGATAAGGAAAAGCTCAAATATTAGACATCAGTTGAAATTTTGAAAGTCATTTTATGTGTCAAATGTAATTTGACAAATTTTTGTGAAAAAAATATGTCAAGGAATAAAATATTATAAATTTTTTTATATTTATACCTAAATAATATTTATGTTAAATATACAAAAATTTTACCATATTATTTTTATTCTGTATGAAAATTGTTGTTGATACCCCCCCTCCTTAAAAATACCGGTTTACATTTGAACCACCCTCGTACATTATTCACATCCGTTTACAGCTTTGATTATCGAAAACTATCACTTAACATTAACGCAATACTCTACAATGAAAGTTTTTTTAATTAAAATCCTCCATTTCACGAGTCGCTACTGTATATAAATATAATCAGTATTTTAACCATTTTGTTGTGAATTCTGTCCTAATGGGGTAGCGACTTCGATTTTCTGCGTTCACCTATCATAACGTAGCTCACGTGGCTCCAGCTAGTGCCCAGCCTACATCAATTTTTAGCTTGTCATTCTCAAGTGCCAGGTCTGTATTAAGTTCATTTAACTCGGAAGTATACACATTCGTACAACACTGCATTTCTAAATAAAGTACTTTACTATGGTTACTAATAGAACGAAAGTTTTTATACGGGGTATTCCAATGATACTACTGATACAATTTTTAATAAAAATCAATACAAAACTTACTAGACCTGATGGATTACATGGTGTCTAGGAATTTCGAAAGTGATTAGAAGTTAGAATTTGCATACATTTTTATAATTTCATGCTTTTAAATTCTCCAAAATAAACATTTATGCTTGTGGCGACCACGCCAGGTACACTCCTCCCTACGCATTTAAAAATACATAATACAGGTACACAAGAAATCCAGTTTGTTTGCGGAAGGTATGTTGTCATATGCAGGTGGTTAGTGCCCGTCATCCGGTTAAATTAGCGAAATAATTCTGATTCGAATTGACTTCCCTAATTCCTGGTTAATCTTAGAGCCATTTCAGAAGATAGGAGTCTTTCTAAAAAATCGTGGAGATACCTACTGGCCAACGAGGAAACGATGTTATCGATGTGCTCGTGCTTGAGTCTTGCAAAACTCCCAAAAGGTGCGTGTACATGTCTGATAACGTTTGATCCCTGGCACTTACGGCAATTTTTCTTGACAAATAGCCAAACGAATCACTAAGAAACGATGATAGATACGAAGGCAGCTTTTCTTGTATGACGTACGAGCGAGTTTTTGCTTCTGTATCGTATACTAGTTCCTGGTATTTGAATTTAGATCCTGACAAAAATTTTCTAGCTTCTCGTCGGAGCTTCGGTTTCTTTAATGAGAGCATATCAGCGGAAATCTCAGATGGACGGTTTTTTATTTTAAAACCGCACCCACTGAGAAATCCGAGGCGTTACAGACAAGTGCAAGCTCCACGTCAGTTTTTTTTTCAGGTGTGCAAAGAAATACTGTAGGTACTTGAGGTAGTTCAGGAAAATTGTAAAAATGAAAGTGTACCTGTATCATATATTTTGTTATTGACCTTTTAATGACAGAAATGGTTAAATCATTTAAAAAAAAATAAGAGAAAATGTACTTACAATTTTATAAGTGCTACCTATTTATTTCGATTATCCAGAATTTCAGACAATATCTTCCATGCAAAAAATTTGTCTTTGAATGATATAAAGACTAGCCACAACTTTAATGAGCGCAATTTTACTAAATGCTCTCAAAATTCTTTGATTATTTATATAGTTTAATATTGTTAAACTTCATTTTTGACTTAGTAGGTTAAATTTGTATAACTTACTGAGCTTTGAACACGTTCATCGGAAATTCTAATTTGAATATATCTAAATATCTGCTAAGAAAGAGTTATATCTGTGGTAAGTCATAATTTTCATCACATTTTAGTATGAAGAAGCAGTTGCAGATTAATACTTTAGTGTAAATCATAACCTAGCTTAAAGCTACAAGTAACACTGATTTTTGAGAAATGAATTCTGACTTATAAGATCGATTTTAATCCCCTTAATGTGACAACCAAAGAGAAGTTACTTCATATTTGAGTTCCACACTCTGTATTTCAAAACATAGTACAATAAATACCTTATTCATCATCTCAAATAGGTAATAAAATTTCTCCCTTTTAAGCCAATTTTTTTGCGGAAAACACAACATTTTCTGAAACTTATTAAAACAAGAAAGCAAACGAAAAATATCTCCTACATACCCGTGAAACAAGTTGTTAAGTTGTTCTAAATGTAAAAGAAATGCTGTCTAGTTTGTCTGTTGGGGTCGGCATCGAGATATCCCCAGGGTGTTGTTTGTAACCGTTTCAGATTTGGGATAAATTCCTTTGAAATCCCCTAGTACAAGTTCATAGAAAATATATGTTCGCAACTACTGGTGGTTTAGTAGCAAGGGGTTCTCAAATCGCTTTATTTTGAATAAACTTTATCGCAATTGTTTCAACTTCATGAACTATGTTTACATAAAAAAGTCAATTAAAATCTTCCCATATTAGAAACCATAAAAAAGTTTAGAAAATCTGTCTAATGATAATGAATAGAATGCGCTTTTGGAAAATTAACTAACGGTACTAAAAACGGTACCATCAGATTTGAAACGAATCTTTTATCAGTTATTGAAGGTTACTTAACTAAACTGTTTCAGAAATGCCTATACCCTAAGAAGCCTCTTTTGATTTGGCTCCTATCATGCTAAATATATTTTGCTATATATATAAATATATATAGGCCAACAGCTTATGGATTTGTCCTAGGCCGAGTTAAGCAATAACCATCTAATCGATAGATGAGCATAATATTTTTGCCGAACGTTAACTCCTAGTTACATAAAATAACCCTCCCAATTTTCTCCCAGATACAGCGTTGCTACAAATAACAATCGATCACTCAGAAATGCATCTTTTGTCGCTGTACTTAATTATTTTGTTATTTGAAAAATCTGATAATACCAATGGGCATGAGAATGAGAAATTTCCGACTCATTGTAAAGAACAACGAATTTTCCAAAAGTTTAGAGCTTGCTGTGTGCAGTATTCAACTTCAACAGGCAGCATTGATGATCTGACTCCTCTTTGAACTAAGCATTCAGGTTTTCGTTCTCTCCAGTGAAGTAGAAAGTCCAAGTAAGAATTTATCTAGGAAGTAGAGGCTTTAAACAATTCGACACTAAGATAATTTAGCAAGTTGATTGAGCTAAATTAGAGTTGCTGTTTAAAACAACACAAACAACAATATTAAGCTGGTACCCATACCAAAAGTTACAAATTCTGGTTGGCGGTAGGCAACAAAATCATTACATTTAGCCTACAGGCCCTGATATAAGCTGAGACCACAGCAGTCATCAGCGTATCTATGGGATTTCAGGAGTAACGTCATAAATATCAGTTATTCTTTGAGTGAAGAACAATTTTGAATATCAGCTTCAGTTACAATCGTTTCTACAACCCTCTCTCAGTCATCTGACTCTTATCCAAGATCTGATTCAGTCGCAGTCGCTCTGAGTCAGTGCGACATGCGTACAACTCAAATCTTTCGTTCTAATACCTTCTACCATAAGCCACAATAAAGAGTAAGACTTCGTCGTAGATATTATTTGTTGTTGAAAAGCATGTGTATAGGATTGTTGAAATAATTTTATAGGAGGGGACCTAGCCGATCGTCACTTGTATTTATTCGACAATTGAGCGTTGATGTTATGATGTAGGTAAAATATCTAGATTGCAACAAGCTTACCAAACTTACAATTATTTGTTACTGCTAGAATAACGTTTACGAAGGATAGAGTACAAATGATGCCACCGATCAATGTAGTACCAGTGTTTCCATATAATTCTTCTAGTAATCTATTGTGTATTTTAGCTATATCGACCAGCAAGCAGTATCTATTTCAATCTCCTGTTGTACAAATGAACGGTTTCGAAATATTATTTACCAAATAAAAGGTCTTCTTGATTCTAACAAGACATTTGGTTTTCTTCAACTCAAGGTATGTTAGGCCAGTGGTTCTTAACCTTTTTAAGCCGCGACCCAAATTTGAGAAATATGTTCATGTCGCGACCCAAAAAAAGTCAAAAGTTTTTCATTGCTTTATTTTAGATCGTATTTCTAAAAAATCTTCAATCCTACGATGATGATTTTTTTTTAACTTACAAATTTTTTATTTATTTTTTCAATAATAAAGATAAACAAAAATACTTTTCGATCCAAGGAGAATTTAATTAATAATCAAGTGTTTTTAATAATATTTATTGACCAAATTAAAATATATTTATAAATGATAAATGATAAAGGTTCTGAAAACTTACTATTTCGAGGATGGCGTAGAAAATTGGAAATTGGAATGGTCAAAGATGCTACAGTACACTGTACGTATTGGTGAAGATTGCTGATACTTGTTTAACAAATGATTTAATTAGAAAAGTTTGAAGGATCTGCTTTATCAATTACCCCGCATGAAATGGGAATCAGATGAAAGATTTAAGATAAAACGACACCGTCTTCATTCATTTTTTTATTTTGAAGAATACTCAAGTTACTATGGTTAGTATGACGGATAGAAAATGCATGGAATATTCCACATTGCAGGTGTTTGATTTTGTTTTGGTCTTGTTAGTTCAGATTGGAGTTTAAAATTGATTGATTGATGTTCGATTGTTCCTAATTTAATAGGTTTTTCTGTAACAGTGAATTCCCAATCATATATTTGAGGTGTCAGAGATTATTTCTTTAGTTTTATACCAATAGAAAGCTTCAAGATGTTGTAAGAACCGAAACAATAAACGGCCTTCTTATATAATGAATCTGTAGCAGAAAACTTAAAAATATTCTATAAATAAAATAATTATCCAATTTCAAACTACTCTTAAATGTGATTCCTCGCGTAAATTTTTATTATATAATAAAAGCTGTCAAATTGTCATATTTTCATGTGTTCATTGTCACCATGATTAAATAAAAGTGAAGCTAATAATATGGAACGAATGATAAAAGGATTAAGATAAAACTTCATAGCTTTGATCTCTTTGTCGGCAGAGTATTACCAGAATTGATAACTTATTGGAATTAGTAAAATGTCGATACTGTTTGAAAATAATTTTATACTAGAACTGCGTCATCGAAAAACATCCTGATAACATCGAATGTAAATAAAAACAATCCGTTATAGAATGGAATAATATATACAGTTGAAAAACCAAAAGAAGCTAGAAACCAAAGTAACAGAATCATTAGGGCGTCAACCTCATAAGTGACTCAGATAAAAAAGGTTACCCTTGAGGTGGACCGAGAAAAATCCACACCAATAGGTTATTCGTAATAAACTTGTTGAGTTGAAATTTGTTAATGACAACTCGATGAGATATCCCCGAAATAACAATTAAATTGAGAAGAATTAATTCTTGGCTGAATCGCGAAATGGAATACTCTGAATCTAAAACTAAATGTACACTATTCTCTAAAAAAAATTCAACAACAGCCTATGACATTAGAGGGCCAAAATTTATAATTGGTGAATGATTATAAATATCTAGGAGACTTTTTTGATTGTCAACTGATATGTAGTTCAGGCATAAAGTGACCATTCGTTTTCACTATTATAGCATAACAATAATGCTAAAAAATTCTCAATGCTTTTAAAATTTTATTTAAATTGAGCAAAATCATCATCAAGCCTTTCAATTCTTTGGATTATGGCTATCGCTTTAACGCTTTGAAATCCTTTTTTAAACTGGATTACTTCTCGTTTTCTATTTTTCTTTTCTCTTTAATTTATCGTTTGTCTTAGCTACTTGTGTTATTATTTTCCATTCCTTTCGGTTCCGGCATTTTGTCCTTAAGTTCTCAATATTTAGTGCTCTTATGTCTTCCTCTATTCGTTTCTCAGAGTCTTTCTTTGGTTGCCCCTTCTCCACAATAGCCATTGGGTTATTCTATTGATTATTTCAATCGGTTTTCTTCTCATTGAATACTCAGCCCAGTTGAATCTTTGTGCTTTTATGCATCCCACTATATTTTCGTTCTTCAGCTCTTTCTCTATTTCTTCATTTTTCTTTGCTCTTTCTTCCTCCTGTGTTATGTTTGGACCTGTTATAATTCTCATTATCTTTCTCTTGGTTCTTTTAAATTCTTCGCATACGTGATAACTGGTCTTATTAGGGTTTTGTTCATTTTTATTTTTTTTTTGTTTACTTAGAGTTTTGTTTTTAAGTAAGTTTCTGTTTCTTTCATAGCTTCACCTTAAAATGGGTTTTAAATATTCAAAAATATTTTGAATCGCGAAAACTACGAGGAATTCGAAAAAATGCTGGAGCGAAAAGTTTACAGTACAAAATTCTCTACAGATTGGACTCCAAGCATTTTTTCATAACCTCAAAATTTTTACGGTTTATGTACTCAAAAACATTTTGAGTTGTGTAACTCGAAAACTATGAGGATTTCGACACAAACTGCCGGGACAAAAAATGTGTATCACAACAATCTGTGCTACAGATTTCAATTTTTTCCTAAACTCAAAATTTCCATTATAAAATGGGTTTGAACGTGAAAAATATTTTGAATCGCGAATAACTCGAAAACTACGTAGAATTCGAAAAAAATGCCGGAGCCAAAACTGTGTTCTAAATTTTTTTCACGGCAGTATTTTCGAAATCCTCATGGATTTCGAGTTATTCGCGATTCAAAATGTTTTTGAGTACTTGAACGCGGATTACGGTGTAAATTCTGAGGATTTCGAAAATACTGCCACGAAAAAAAATTGTTTACTTCGTGCAGTTTTTTCGAATTCCTTTTAGTTTTTGAGTTATTTTTGTTTCAAAATTTTGTTGAGTTACAAGTTCCCAAATTTCGAGGACTCGTGCCAGTAATTTTGTAAGAGTTGCTAGGCATATTCAGTCACCGACAACCTCTGAGAATCTAGAAAATCAGAAGCGCCCAATTTTATTTCGAGTTTAATCCTATTTTACCTGTACTAGTACTGAAATAAAAGAATGATCAAAGAAGCATTTTAATATGGTGTTATTTTTTATGCAATTCTTTGTGGTTTCTTCCAACTTGAAAGTTTCTAATTAGGTGATTTTCTATCAATAAAGTAAAGCCAACATCGATTCGTGTAATTGTATAAAAATATTGGTAGATAAATGCTGAGAAATATTCGTCCCAATAACTTTCTGTTGGAATTAAATTTTGGTTATATAATATACATGCTCAAACATAGTGAATCTCCCAAAATAGTGTCTTAGCTTAGTTTCTCATATTGACGAGATTAAAAGCTATAAACGGCTTATATTATCTTCGTTGAAATCTTAAGAAAACCAAGTAATGTAAAGTTGTAAATAATTGTGGTAAATATTTAATAAGAATATTATTTTATACCTCTACGATTATCTAGGGAAATAATTTTCGTGATGGATTTACGAAATCTTTTTATTTTGTAAAATATAAGTAAACAGTTATAAATGACTTCGTTAACATTGAAAAAATATATTTCATTATTCTTTAAAGACATTTTGATATCATACATTTATTAGTTTCACCTGAATGTTTGTTTACTTTTAACAGACTTTTTGGTCTTGTTTTTGCCCCGATTTGAGCGATCTGTTTTGATTTGTACCTTTGTCAAACAGACAACATGAGTTGCAAGAATTCGATCAAAACATCTAATTATCCTGATTATATTGAGCAGATAGAGAAAATAAAGCTAGTGAGCGAAATGAAAGAGAGGTGACATAGGCGGATCCACATCTTTCAATCCATCTTCCATCAAACTGGTTATCCAGAAACCTTCGAACATTAAGACCATAATTTGGTAGTGCACCATCTTGCTGGAACCAAATACTGGGATCCAAGCCATCATTTCTGTTCTTCCTCTTTCAGGTAAAAAGAAAAGAACCATTATAATATAACCGCACAACAATTGGTTTATGAAATGAAAAAATTGATAAAGACAGATGTTTTAATTATGTAGTTTTCTTACGAAAATCAAGTTCATTTTGTTTCTATTAAAGGTGTGGGGACATTTACAATATCTGTTGGCGTGTTTAGACAGGTATTACAGTCAATTTGTGAAAATCGGACCGAAAATTCAAAATCGATAAGAAATATGCAAGTAACATTCTAAAAGAACAGAATGTAGTTTATAAAATCGGCATCCAAATATTTTGAGACGCAACTAATGGAACAAAAGTCAAAATTTAAAAATGAAAAGTGAAAACAAGGTTGGAAAATCATTGTCGACAACGTGTTTCACTTTCGACGGGACTGAAACAGCGAATAATTCTTATTATATTATTATTATCAGAAAAGCGAGGAAGTAAATGAAGAAGTGTATTTCAAAAGTCACACAAAGTTTAACTTGAAAGTGTAAGTGTCGATGTGGTTATCGATATCCTCTCGTGGTCTTTCTCCAGCATACATTTGTCCTCCTAGAAATTCTGTAACCGCCAAAATATATGAAAAAGAGTGTATTACATCTAGATTAATGCTGAGTTCATGAAGAAAAAGTATCCTGTAGGAAATTTTATATTTTGGCCAGGCAACTGCTCATTAAGCAAAGGAAGTTGCGGGAGCTTTTGCAGAGTGGAATATTCCGTCCATTGAGAAGTAAAAATGTTCCTAATGTGTCTCAACTGGGGCAAATTTAATGTTTTTGTTGAAATTTGAAATTTATTCTGAAGGTTGAGAAGCAACTACAAAATTTTGAGCACACTCTGGCAAACGTCAGATTCAGTATTTCAAAATTTAATGCAAATTTAAAAATAAAAATTAGTTACATAAAATATGTGTGATTATAGTAAAGTAACCATTGTTTCATAGAATAAAGAGAAAATAATTAAAATAAAACAGTTTGTATGGATTTGCCCCCACACCCTTAATTCCCTCAGTTTTTCATTATTTGACGCGTTTTTGTATAGTTAGATACATATCAGTACAAAAATAATTTGTTATAACAATCAAGTTTTTTGTTTCTAATAACAAGACATTACTGTTTAGTAGTAGATTAGAAGCAGAATAAATCACAAAGATATCTATAAAAAAAGGTGTAAAATAATTAAGATTTTGATAAAAGTTTATAATCCGAAAATTGTTTGTAACAACAATATATTTTTTTGTGTACTTGTAAACTTTTGTAGACAGATTAATATTTACAAAATTTGAGGATGCATTTGACAAATAGTCCCATAAAAATAATCATATTTCATTTTCGTACACAAATATTTTAGCAAAAATTCGAGAAATTTCTGATTTTATAAATTTCTATAGTGAATATAATATTCAACTGAATTACGACTTGCCGAAACTTTTATTGATATACATACAAAGAAAACATGTATATATCATAAATTTTTGAGCTACAATTCAATTTATTCTTTCATCATCATCACACAGTGTAATGCAACTAAAATTGAAAGTTACATACCTATGTGTAATAAATCAAGTACAACACGTAAAATTTTTGTTTATAGAGCTCTAAATGCGTTATCAATCAGATAGCGTCTGCTATTTTCAATACCCCGCGTTAATCTACTGAGCCTAATCACAATAAAAAAATAAGAACATAGCTGTCAGTGTAAAAAGAACTTATAAGAATTATCTGTACTCTCTAAATTACGTAGATTGAATTCTACAACTTGTCAGGAGGGAATTTTAATTTCTCACAGAGTAATCTTCGCACATAATGAATAAAAAATTCAACCTCGAATTTCTTTATTCCTAAGTTTCTTAATTAACTCGTTATTAGATGTTCTGTATTTTTATCTATTTTACTTGAATCAACACATTTTTATAAAGAAGTTGGAGGATATTACACTTTTCCCGCGAATCTTACCCATGTTGAAACAAGAAGAGACTGAAAGTTTGCGATGTTGCCAACTTTTTTGGCATGGTTGTTGGAGTGTATCCAACACCAATTTCCTTGAAGTCGTTTACCGACAAACTTTCAGTTGAGATTGCAAAAAAACACATATTCATTAATTTTTACAATCATGGGATCAAAAACATAATGTTTTATGCCCCAAGTTATGATGTAGATGCCTACTTTTTGGAGTTTACTCCTTAAGAATCGATTTGCATATATAAGGGGCCCGGTATGATAAAAATGTGAGGAGTAAAATCTATCGATGAATGACCTCGTTACGTTTTTGGTGCGCACCCTATGATGCGCAACTTTCTAATTTGTCAGTGTCAACATACTTATATTGCTGTTTTTATTATAAATATCAATAATTAATATTGTTACTGTGAAGTTTTAATTTTTATCATTGTATTCCGCTGAAGTGAACTGAAAGTATTTTCAAATAACTATGGCAGAAAGAGGTGTAGATGATATTGCCGGAACATCTAACAAACACGTGGTTGCAAGGTACGTTATAATTCATGTATTATATGTATGAGCATGTGTAATTTGTATTTATTAAATATTTTAATAATTATCCATGTAGTTCATATAAATATAAATTTGAAAACAACACATAAAATTAGATAATCAACCCAATATGAATTATCGAGATTATTGACTATTGTAAAAAGTTTAATGTAAAATATTTCGTCGATTAGTTATAATAAATGTATATGAAATGAATAAATTGAATAAATATATATTTATATATGTATATTATTTTCATTAATTAACAAATTTACCCTTTTATACAGTATCTTTTTTAAATTAAATAAACTCTTTTTGCGTCTGGTTAGACTATGGAACTTAAGGAGTAAACTCCAGTCGTGCGTCGGAGCTGACACACACAATTTTCTATCTCAACAGCTTGTCTAAGTTTACTGTTAACTGCTACCATTACATCAACACCATAAAGATTGAAGGGTATTTAGCAAGTTTTCGTCTTAAAAGACTGAATGTAAACAGCTTACTTTCGTAGCAGTACGAGTGTGTTCAGTCAAATAACAGAACACTAGTTTTTTGTGAAGAAAATTAATAAACATCACATATTTACCCTTTTTACATTCAATCAGCGTGACGATGAAATTATATTATTCTGTGAGAGGCTTGGATCCGTGAGGGTAATCTACGCAATTAATGATGCTACCAACACAATGAGCGTGGTAACGTTGTGTCTATCGGCCCATGTTAGAACGATTCCTCAATCTCTTCCACTTCTCCCATAGAATTTTCAATTCCTTACAACTAACATGCCATCAGTTGAGTTGAGTTTTTGTTGTTGGTTACAAAAATCGAGTTTAGAGCAACAGTAAACAAACAAGCTTTGTGTTGATTCCAACAAAAAATAAAATAGCAAATTTGTTTTTCGAGAGCACAAGTTTTCGCTAAAATAAATCATGTTAAGGATGTCGAGGAACGTTGAAGATCGATGTTTCTCAATCTGCCATCCTCAATAATTGACGAAAACGTTGAAGGCTTGTGGGATCAAAACGATAAAGATGAATAGTGAAAAGTTAAATTTAAACTTTTTTCAAAGTACATCAAATTATAACATCGATGGGGGCCAAATCTATAAAATATGGCAGACGCTCAACTAATTTGAAGACCTCCTGAGTTTTTGCCATTTTTGCGGAACTGTAACTGTTTAGTGATTCCTGATGCACGATAACACATTAACACAACTTTTTTCTTTGTATTGTCCTACGTTATTTTGAAACTTAATAAGCGTAATACTCAACTGTAAATATGGTTCTATTTTAAAGGTAAATTACACCTCCAGCATCTCAAAGCACGACCAGCATGACCTTTCTTGCTGATTATTATTGCATTTTGAAAGTTTTAGAAGATAGTGAACTTCGATGTTTCCACATCTTACTCTGCACTGATTTCATTCATGTATTGCTGCTAATATTTCCATGAACTTTTCTATTTTGTGTATAGTACGTTGAGAAAGGACTACAAATATCTTGGCGAGTTCGTTGAGTGTATCTGTTAAAATTCGCGCATCATGTCCACAAGTTTAGTTCAGTTCGGCTGTAAATATATGATGATGGTTCCAGAAGTACCTGGCTATTCCCCAGATTTAGCCCCATCGGATGATTTTCTGTTTCAAGACTTGAAAAAATGGTTCGGTGGTCAAAGATTTTCCAACAATGAAGAGATGATGTCAGTAGATAATTGCTATTTTGAGAAACTAGATAATTCCTATTATAAAAATGGGTATCGAACTTATTGAACATCGATGGGAAAAGTGTATGGAGCTAAAAGGAGATCACGTTGAAAAATAAATATATTTTTTTCCAAAATTTTTGTGTTTTCTTGGTGGGGTGCTTCACCTGTATGTTAGTCTAAACACGAAGGTTTATATATTGCATGTATCCACCAAATCTTTAGTTAATCACCGCGAATTACTTGACACGATCCAGTTTAATAGTCAGATATGACTATCTCGAATTCGGTCTTTTTCTATAGGTACACTTGAATAGGTTTAGACTTGTCACTAGCATGAGTTTATACATATAACACGTTATAATTTGACGTGATAGAGGATGATTTTTTTATGTATAATTTGGTTCTTAACCAAAATACGAAAGTACATAATATGAAATATCTAAATTCTGTCGACTTTTCGGTAACACAGCTTTGTTGACAAAACAGTGTCACTATTTCACATTAATTTACGACTCTTCCACTATTTTTAGACCATAATATAACCCTATGATTGAAACTTTTACAACAGTGACTTCCCATATTTAAAAAAAAATATATTGACCAATCTTTTCTCGACGTCTGTTACAAATATACTATGAATGAAAGTATTAATAATAATATATTTATCACTACATAAATATAAAGTTTACAGCAAGAATTCAGGATTTTACTCAGTATTTTATTGTCATTTTAAAATGTACCATAAATAACAAGTAATTATCTTTCACATTTGCGCATACTAAAAACTTCTAATATCACTGGAGTTTATATTCTTAATATTAACTAATTTGTATAATTATTTTTTATAAAGATATAAAGAAGAATATGTTTCTATAATTAATTCAAACGAATATTATTTATTACTTTCATAATAATAAATTTATTTAATTATCAAAAAAAGCAAATATTTTAAAATTACCTCTAATATATTCGAGTTTCACATATTATTATTCGTTTAAAAAAATAAAGCTTTAGAAATAAACTATATACTCGTACATACTTAAATAAATAATTTTCTTCCGATAACGATTAATTCCATTGTTCTGTCTTCAGTTTCCAGAATTCGTCTTCCCTTACTATGACATGTATTATAGCATTTGGTTATTTTTCAGGTGAATTGTTTATGTGGAATCATATAATTGTTGAAGGTGGTTCACTTTTTATTCATTCATTCAGCATCTTTCGTTAAGAATGAAACGTCTAGACATTAAATGAATCAATTAAGTGATAAATGAATTTATTAGTGAACCAATCCAGCAATGTTGGCATTAATCACTCGCACTCCAATTGAACGATAAATCGAAAAATGAAACGTATAACACGTTCGTTTGACGACATATGAAATGAGAGAATAAAGTTTTTTTGTCATTTTGTGTGTGTCTTGTGAGCGTAGAATGAAAAAAAAGAGAGAGCACTCACTTGAGTGATCATTCATCCGAATGAACCGAAAACTGAACCATCTGATATCACGTTAACGAAGATCTTAAAATTTGGATGTTTTATTGTATTTTGCAACATATTTCTTCATTTGAGACCAGATTAGTGCAATGATACTAAGTTAACAGTGATGAGGTGGTGGTAACCCCAATATTTAACTTCATTTATTGTTGCTATTTCTTCTACAGATCTAGACTATACTTCTTAAATTTTGGTGGATGTTTTTATTTAACTGCACTAGGTACTTTTTATCTAATTTCTCTGAACGACTACTTTTTGTTATTAGCTAATCGGAGTGTTATTGTTTTTTACATTTAGCCTTAAGTAACGTTTCCTCCAATATTCAATGGTAACCATTACAAAATTGTTCGGTATTAAATCTATAATTTGTCTAAAATATTCCTCAAAAACATCAGCAGTTTTTTTATATTAATTTTTCATAGAATTTGCAACGAATTCTAACAACCCCTTTATCAACAAATGATCACTGACTATCACTTGTAACCAGTTTATCTTGTCAATGTTTCTGAACAGAATGTCCTTTTTTTTAGTCTTCTGTTGTTTATTTTCTAATCTTCCTTAAATTTTGCATTCTACAAGAAATAATTTCATCGCTCTTTATGAGATTTTATATCATTCTTCTACCATATATTTGAATGGGTTACTTACATGTTTTCATTGCTTCAAAAGTCTATAAATGATTGCTTCTCCAGCTCCGATGTAATTTGACCACATTAGAAACTATACTAAGAACAGTATTGTTGACATGTTCATGTATCTGAACGTCTTGTCTTGTACATTGAACAATAAAGTTTTCATATGTCTGCTTAAAGAAGGATTCCCACTTGGGCAGCAGAAAATGCTGCTTTTCTTTGCCTACGAGTACATGTTATCAAAAGCCAAGGTTTCCACTTAAGCAGCGCAACAGGCTGCTCCGGAGCGCATCAGAAAAAAGCCACATTTTTATTTTTTTCTCGGCATTGGAATGCAGTATTAATTCCAAGGATCACTTACCAACAAATTTCGCCGAAAATACGATTCGAAAAGGGCGCATAAAAGTCGAAAAATCGGTCCTTTATCATTCAAAGAAAAATATTAATATTTAATTGCTTTAAATCATTCACAAATAAATATTTTACATAGATCAAATATGGATCAACGAGTGACATCAAATGAATTTTGTCAAAATGAGACTGTTACATGTCGAAGACAGACTTTTTAAATAATAGTAGGTACGTATCGACAGTTCAAACGGTTTTGAAAAAGGTGGCTTATTAACTTGAATGTACTCATACCTGGAATTACCATGAGGATAGGAACGCTTTTAAGATTGTTTCAAACAAATGATAGATCTTCCTCCGAACTGTGTAACAGTAATAGATAATGCTAGTAGATTTTTAGAATAATTCCCCACAACCAAGTGGTTATAAAAAGATTTACAGAATGAGATGAATTCAAAGAATATTAAGTTTCATCCCAGTTCTGTGAGAAAAGAACTGTATTCTTTGTGTTCCGTTCATAGAGAAAAGTTCAATAAGGTAGGAAATTGCAGAATATCGTGATATAACGGTGGCTAGATCACCACTCTATTCAACTGGTATAAGCACAGATAATTCTTTTAGAGAGATGTCAAACAGTTGTTTTCGAGGCTGTGAATAATGTGAAGCATGAAAACTGAAAAATTCATTAAAATATACGATTAAAGAAGAAGAGACAGTGTCGAAGTTGGACTATATTACTGATGAAATGATCGAGTCACTCATTTTGAAGATTGTAAGAAATACTACTACTATAAATGTCAAAGTTTTAAATCTTATAACTATATAACCAGTACGACACGATGATCTTAGCATACCTTGTGGAAAAATAAAACATTATAACTTCAGAAACTGTCTACTTAAATAAGTGATACGCCTATGGATTGCGAATACTTTCTTATTTTGATAATTAGGTTTGTTCTTGGTAGCTGCACTGGAACTGTACTGAACTGGACCAGTGCAAGACAGTTCTTGAGTGTATAAAATTAGTTAGATCGGATAAAAAGAACGATGTGTTAGTGCAGAGTAGTGCAGAGAGTAATGGAGCATTTGTTGATTGTTGTATTTTAGGTTATTTGATGTGATTCAGGCCTTGTTTGATTTTCCAGGCCTTGATTTTCCATATTAATGAAAAACGATTTAGTACTGATTTTACATTCGTCCGATGACGAAGATGTTGTGCCACCGTTTCCAGATTACACTTATTGCACTGTCTTGCACTGCACTGGTAGAACTGACTCTAGACCCAGTACAAGCAGTACAATGAACTTGGCGAACTAGTTTTCTTGCACTGCTACTAAGAACAGCGCTGGCTCTGCTACAAAGAACGCTTTAGTGTACACTTCCTGATCTAGTTCTGTCAGTTCAGCTACCAAGAACAAAACTATTTTCTCATTCATAAAAATAGACTATAGTTTACGGTCTCTTTATAATTCTTGTTTATCTAATAATTCTTGAGGCTCCTAACCTAAACTAACCTAACCTTAATGTCTTCTTGTTTTTTATAGGAAAACCATTCGAGATATTGTTATTTCTTATGACAGTATTCTCATTATTTTCAGAAATAAAAGCAGCATACTTCTTTCAGTATGAATAAAGCTTCAAATCAAAAAGAAGAAATAATAATTTCAGTTTTGAAATGAATAATTAATTATGTGATATCAATAAGTAAAAATGTTTCAATAAGACACAAAAACACAAGTAGTTTATGAATACAGACACGTTGATGACGAAAATTACATTCACCTGCTCATTACAGTTGAGAAATCAGTTTCTGTCAACTAATTAAATTCAAAAAAATTTATGATTCACTCGTTAAATTTCTATTACGAGTTGTATCTCTACGTTTATATTAAAAGTCGAATGATGATAAAAAAATACGTTTTACTGCGGCTGACGAATAAAAAGTTTTTTAGACATAATTCGGAGAATGAAACATCTCCGGACGAAATTGGAAGTTGCCGCTTCTACCAGTTCTAACTTTTGGGGTAATAAAAGTTACCTTCAAGGGTTAATACCCATAAACGGATCGACAATACATTATTCTTAAGTTTACAGATACGTATTCGGATATTTTTAGATGCTTGATACAGTTTTTTGTTATGACGTTGTTTAAAATAGTTTCACGTGCGGACATTTTTTTTCCAAATCATATTCCTCTTATTTTTTGAATAGCACTTTGACTTGTTTCCCTCCAAAAAAGCATAGGCAGTAAATTACTGTTCTAATTACGGAAAGTAAATCATATTTTCATGGTTTGGAGTAAAGTAAAAAGAAATTTCTGGCGCCATGGAAATAAGTCCTTTTTGTCGTGGGGCGTGGTTGAAGTCAACACATTTGGAATCTTCTTCAAAACTGGTTTTGTAAAACTGCCCCTTCATACTTTTTAATTCGCAGTAGAACCCACACAGTTGTCGATATGAAAAAAGGGTTCTTTATAATTGTGGAGATGTAGGAAGATTCTCCCGGTTTTGTAAAAATGAATAGTTTCTTCTTACAGTTAGCTAAGAACTGAGTAGGATATGTAGTTCTTTTTGGCCTTTTAATACTGTGTTGTTCGTCAACGTTCATATATGTATGCACTTACAAGATATATTTGTAGTTTTGTTTTTGAAAACCAAATCCACATGTTCCGGTTTTGACCTCTGCAGTTATCTGACCATAAAGTTAGCTCAATGGTTGCATTTCCCATTAAGGTCTAAACTACCCTAGAGCGCCTTTCTCTACTTCCCATGCTGTCTTCTTCTCCCATAGTATGCACCTCGTTCTTTTTTTGTTGGAGTTGTCTTAGATGGTGTCCTTTAAAAGTCCTAAACTCCCACAGATAGAAGCTCTGTGAGTTTGTCAGGTTAGGTAGTTACGGTTTCATGGATTCTCTTCATTATCTTCATTATCAAAATTGCCGTATTATACAGTACGATTATCCAGAAAGTTCTGCAGCAATCTGATACACATCGCTGACATCGCTTTGCATAGCTTTGGTGGGAATTCATTGATTGAAGGTGTTCTGGTTGTTTATCTGTACATTTTTGGTTCCTTATAATGCATTTATATCTCTTATCATTGACACGTCGTTGTTTGTGAGTGCATCCGAATCTTCAAAACTTAATTTTGAACTGAATTTTTAGGTACTTAAACACCGCAAATCCTTTACAGATTCAAAACACTTACTTAAAATAGACGTCTAGTTTGTAAAATGTTATTTTGGTTAGAGAAGATGACTTTAGCCACTATAAAATAAGCACTATAATTTTCACGTGAAAGGAATATTTTTTTCACAAATTTTGAGGCTTGATATTAAGTCTTTTACAACTGTCACTTAATATATATCATATGTTCAATATTCTATTTAGATACCTCTTTTCCCGCTCCAATTTCAGAATTCAATCAATTTATTTAAATATATTTCACAATAAACAATAATAGTATATAAGCTTTTTTATCTCTGATTGTCAAAAATTCTGTCAGTTTTTATTGTTAATTTAGAAATTCTGGAGTCGCTCTTAAATTTGAATTAAGTTTCTAGAAAACAACTAAAACATTCCGGATTTTTTTTATACAATCGCGAATTTAAGGTATGTACCGATACGTACTTTCGAGGTACTTTGGCTAAATGCTTCAATAGCCGTCCATAACAGAACATATTGATAATTTTTTTATATAATGCACAATTACGTTGTATGTAATTGGATAGGAGATTAATTCCTTGAACAGTAATTCTGTTTGTACTATGACAAGAATTATTCTTTCAACGGAATCATCCAAAATTTTGTTTTTAACCAGAAAATTGTATGAAATTTTGGATGTACAGTCCAGCTTTTCAAAATACCACTTAGTATCTATTATTTTGATACTGTTTCTACCAATAATACTTTTTATAGACAGAATTATTTCCGCTTAATCTAAGATGCAATATGAGGTTACATCAGGATGAAGTACCACCTCTTTATCATGTAATCGTACGATCGGTTTCAATATTAATTCTCGGAGAGAACTAAACTACCTTAATTCAACAGATTTAAAGTAGAAAACTTCATTTCCAAAATTATATTGAAATCAATATCTTAAAAGAGAAGGATTTTTACATTCATTATTCCCACAAATATCTTTAGATTATTAGGAAGTAAATTCCAACTAGTTTATCTAGTTTATGAACATAGTTGTTGTGGGATTGTGGCAATGAAATACCAAAGTTTTCAATATTTATTCTAAGTTTTCGATCAAATATATAAATAATAAATAATGTAAAAATATGCATTAATTAATTAGCCGAAAGCTGCGGTATTGCATTCATCTGATTCAAAAAACAACGTTCAAAATGACAATAGAAATAGAATTTATTTGATTCTTCCTTCCAATTAAAGATTAGGTTAGTTACTGACTTACTAACGTTGAATTTTTATAAAATTTGTTTTTTTTTTTCTAATTCTAGATGATTTACATTACATTAGGGATAAGGATTAAATCAGTTTTTTATTAATATACTTTTCGTCTTAAGAAATATATAGGCATAGATTCTAATAAATCAGCATTGCTAAATATTATTATTAACCATATTAATTAAAAACAAATACATTGGAATGGGGACCAAATCTAGAATCTACAAGGCTGTCATCCGGCCTATATCAACATACACAGCGGAAACCAGACCAGACACATCGAACACAAAGAGAATATTAGAAACCACCGGAGTGAAAATATAGGATCGCTGGAGAAAACACTTTTTGACGGGGAAAGAAGCGAGGACATTGGAATAACATGTAAGATTGCCAACGTAAACGAATGGATATTGGCAAGAAAGAGAGAGTGGAAATCGAATGAATGACGTCAGAATGGTCAAAATAGCTAGAGACAAGTCGCTCTTAGTGCGTCCGAAGCATTGGAAGTCCCTGCAAGAGATGGAGTGACAACCTCTATAACAATAAAACGGTAGAGAACCCATATTAATAAATCTTATGACGTATCTATCTATTCACTTAAAAATTCAATTATCTCATACCACAAAAAAACATTCAATATATCATACTAAATACAGTCCTGTAGTTAAATGGATCAAGAATGGTTCATGCCGATGCGACGGTCCATTATGAAAACATGAAAATAAAGTCGTCAATTCGGTGGTGTCGTAAAATTTTATTTGCTGAGAAAGAGCGACGGTACGGCGTGCAATTAGTATAGACCTTTGGAATTCGTAAAGAAATTTTAAGAAGGTACGTTTTGGGTTAAGGAAACAGAAGTGAATGAATGAATATTGTGATTTCTGTGTAATAGATATGTTTCTTCGGCTGATGCAAAATAACCTACAATTTAGTGGTTATTAGGGTACAGAATAAAGAATTTTTTGAGATACTGCATCCGTAGCAAAAACAATTTCATTTGACATCAGGAATTGAGTATACCTAAATTTCATTAAGTAATATAAACAATTCAAAAGCAAACTCGTGTACTAATTAAGTACAAGGCTTGGTTCATAATAATACATTTTTAAATTCTAAAAGTAATACATAGGAGGTTTTTTAATAAAATAATCAATTTTTGTGTAACATCTTACTACTACTAACTATATAGTTCACTGGCGGCTCCAAAATAGAGAAATAACTTGTCTGGTGCATTCCAACACAATTGTTAATTTAGTTCACAGTTGCTACTGACATCTTTGACTCATACAAACTTACCACCAATTAATTGACTATTGGATGGATTTACGAAGTTGTCGAGGGCCTTTACGAGTGAATTTTCCTGTACTTTCCCACAATTTGTATTGAAGCTTAAACTCGAAGGCAAATTATCCAGAAGTTTTGCCGTCTTTGTCAAATTTCCAATAATTAAATCACCTTCTGTGCTGAAATTATGGTATTTGAATGGATATCACGCAAGAAAACGATAAATCACCAAGCTCTACTTTACGTGTTGACCGAGGTCTTTACTATACTTTACTTTTATTGTCATCAAAGAAAATTCGTCATGTTCCAGTTTTCAAAAAGGTTTTGAAAAAAATAAAGAGATTTAACACTTACAGTAACTTAACCATGGGAAAAATGTGCTCATTAAATAGAGATATGCGTCGATACTCACGTAGAGTTGCATCTAATTCAACCGCAAAATTTAAGAGTACAAGAAATATGTCAAAATTATCGCTCTCAACATGTCCGCGGAGAACCAACCTAAGGCTCAACGACATTATATATATTTAATGGTTTTTGATAATGCCTTTGTATATTTAATCAATAAGTAGCATCCAATTGAGCCTAATGACTATTTTTAGCTCTAGATCGCTGACACCTATTTCCATCCAAGGTTCATCGTCACCAAAAAATCTTCTTCTTCTTCTTCTTCTTATTCATTTTTAAGATCTCATGATCTATTAATTTTGCAAGTTCTTCTGTATCAGTTCCTGGGAGGTGGATTGTCAGCTGTCCCTCCATCTCTTAGGTGGTCGTCCGGGTTCTCTTTTCCCTATTGGTTTCCCTTCAAGTACGATGTGTGGCAGTCTACTCTCTTCTAGTCTTCTCACGTTGGCATACCAGTATCTTTTTCTTTGTCTCCCTCATCTTACGATGTCTTGCACCCCTGTGCTGTTCCCTGATGTTCGTGTTCTTGATTCGATCTACTCTTGTTTTTCCCACTATAGTCCTGAGCGTTTTAATTTCGGCTACCCGAAGCATGCTTTTCGTTTTTTTAGTTTCCTCTCTGGTTTCTATTCCGTATGTCATGATTGGTTTGATACAAGTCTTATAGATCCTAACCTTGCTATCCTTTCGCATGTATTCGTTTGCCCATATTGTCTGCTTTAAACAGCCCGATATGGCAATATCTTTGTTGATTTGGCCTCTTAGGTCCTTCGCTGGGTCTTAATAACTCGACAGGTTCATACCCAGGTATTTAAGTTGTGAGACTTGTTCGATGATTTTGTCCTGAACTACCAGCTTACATCGTTCAAAGGTAAAAAGTAGATAATCAAGGTAAACAATTCTTGTGGTGTTTGTCAATATATCTAGAATTTATCCAATCATTTCAATAGAAATTTCTAGGTTTTTCTCAACGTCCAAAAAATCGAAAATTGATTTCAATGCTAAACAATATTAACACACGTTCTGCCATAATGAAATTAATTAATTACAATCTCAAATTCAAACATTTTTTGACATAAATATCTTAACACTTTCTATGTGGGCGTCAAAAACTAGTTTTATCTCAAATGGGGGTATCATTTTTTCATTTTTAATACAACTATAATATTTTTTTTCAATCCCTTACACAAGTGTAATGATTATTTGTGGTATTTAACCTCCTCCGTAGTTGGGTGGAGCCCACTTAGGTTAAGCCCACAAGAACTAAAATTATTAATCTAACAACGAAAAAATTTTATGAATAGAACAATATTATGCAAAAATCACGTAGGGTTCGTAATTCGGTGAATGTTCGCACAAATTTGATCAAAATAATTCGATACGAAAAAGTTTTCGAAACTAAAGCAAATAAAAACTTATGAATCAAGCGTGTTAAAAAGAAATTTTCTTAAAGAAATAGGGCTTTGACGAAGGGAGAATTGTAAATTGATGTTAAATACGATATTTATAGGTAAAACATCTCGAACAACTGCAATCGATGTGGATGAGTATTTGATTTTAATTGTTATGCTCCTAGGAGTATTTATGTTAATTAATAAGTAATACTAAATTCTCATAATATATAATAACATTCCTTTTGGTCCTTTGTAAAAAATTTTACCCTCAATTGAGCCTCCTGCGCAGTTAGGTTGAAAGGCCCCTTAACATATTTTGACACCCTCTAGGGCAAGCTACGCCCTTGCTTATGAGTATGCTTTTTCAACATTTAGTACTAAACTTTTTATCTGGAATTATGTATGCTGTTCTCTCTTCGTTCGGTTCTAGTTGTTACTTTCACGGTCCACTTTTAGTGTTCCAAAATTTATTAACTTCAATTGTTGCTAATTGCTGTGTTGCAGAATTTTTAGATCATTTTTTTATCTATAAGTACCTAGATTTGTTTCTATTTTAGTTAAAATATATGTATAATGCTTGTTGTACTGACAGCGAGAGAGAAATTTTTTATTGTCAAAAAAATGTTACAATCTATAAACAAAAGCTTGTAAAAACTAAAAAACAAACACAAAAATAACTAAATAATTAGATTCGAATAAGAAATTAAGCTTCTAAAGTTCTTACCAAAAAATGAGGGAGTTTGAATACGTTGACACAATTGTAGGAGATTTCGAGAAAATCAAAAGAAATTTTTTCTCCTTAATGCGTTGAGTTTCAAATTAGAGAAAGAGAAATGCTTTATTGTCAAAAATTGTTACAATATGTAGACAAAAGCTTGTAAAAACTAAAAAACAAACATAAAAATAACTAAATAAAGATACAAAAGCAATAAAATTTCAATTTACAGAAAAAAAATTATTTGTAATACTAATAGGTAATCCTATATGTAAGTCCATACCAAAATTAAACCAAAATGCAGAATGCCCAGAATTAAATATTATTATAAGAATAGTCGTTTACATAGTATAAGGCACTTTGCAATTTCCAGTAAATATGCCCTCAAATAATTGCGGGAAATGCGGGAAAAGATGATATCGATTTGATTTCAATTGGCAAATGATTGTGCATTTTTTTGCATTGTAAATTATTGAGCCCTTAACTAATTTTGAACGTAGAGTAGGTAGGTGAAGGTCGTGCTCCGCGTTCCAAAGTGATTAGCGGTGCAACGATCTTTCTGAAACTGGGGAAGTTTTAGAAACATTGGGACATAGAAAATTAAAATCGCACCGTGATTTAAAGGTGAATAGGTCGCTAGATATGGTCCTATGAAGTGTTGTGAGATCAAGGTTGCTCCAAGAGAAACTAGTGTCGTCTACAAATCGACATATTTTACAACTGATGTCTAGATAGGCGATGTCGTTTATAATTCGTATAGTAAATAATCGTATAGTAAAATTTTCTATTCTAATAGTTCAAAAACATTTATTTTTGATCATTAAAAGTAGAGTGCGTACTGTAATTGGTTTCCCGGCACCTTCGCCATAGTTGATAAATTAAAATCTTAATATATGTACTATCAGAGTTGTCATCTTGGAGTGGGCATTTTAAACCAGATGCAGTGAGTTTTGTTCATTCTGATACAGGAAGAAAACGTGTCTTAGTATTATTATTTTAATTCATTCTAGCAAAATCAATAAAAAAAATTGATGGCATCTTTTAGGATGTTGATTTACACTAATTATTACTTGAATTTTAATCAATTTCAATATTCGCTTAAAAAGTGACATACCAGACATGTACGAGAGCTATTTGAGAGAATAGTAACTTTTCAAAAGCTAACAAAAATTTCATTTCGGTGAATATCGAATATATCGTTGGTTTCAGCCATTATTATGAAGTCATTTGACAAAAAAAACTTCAATTAACTTTAGAGCATTAATTAAACATTATTTTTCACGTGAAAAGAGAAATCGAGTAAAAGCTACGTAAATATTATTCTGAAAGTGTTTTTTCAACATTCGTTGCATATAACAGCAAAGTAAGTGTCGCCATTACTAATGCTGATCAAAAGCTGGCTCTTATTAAATATTTAAAAGAATTGTTTGAATATATTCATACGTAATCCAAGTAAAAGCAAAAATAAAGCAAGCGAAAGCCGTGATTTCGACCAAGGTTGCGGCCTGATTGTTTTGAAATTACAATTGTATGAAAATGGATTTGCTGACACGTTTTAATGCCAAAATTGTTTTATTCCATCACAAAATGTGCCTGCCTATTCATGCTCGATTGTTGCAACTTTATCAGCCATGAAATGGAAACAATTTAGACAATTGAAGTGATGATCCCAGAAACAAACGCTTATTTTTTTGGATGGTTTGTAACAATTGGACTAAATGTGTAGAATAAATATATATGCTTTCCACAATGAGACTAGTGTGAAGTATCGTTTTTTTCACCAAAACTTGGAAGTATCCAATCTAGTTTTTCTTTTGTTAAAAGGACCCAGTGTGCAAATAACACAATTGCAGTTGAATTTCCCACTCGCATTCTAATTTTATCATATAAGAATACATTGCAGCCTTTTTTATTAAATAACACCACCATTGACATCGTTGAATCTGTGAAATTCTTAGGGCTTGTTGTGTACAATTGAAATTGAAATGGGAGTCACATATTGCCGCCTCATTGATAAAATAAAGTTCATTCTGTTTTGCGCTGATATCAGTGTCCAAAGAATTAAACTTATCCACCTCCTTGACAGTCTATTATGCCCTTATCGATTCGCATCTGCTATATGCTCTTCCCTTCAGGGGAAAAGAGAGCTGTTAGATATTTACTTGGACTAAACAACAGGGTTCATTGCAGGGACTTCTCAAAAGATTAAAAGTTCCGACTCTTCCTTCCTTATTCATCTTTGAATCCATTTGCCTAATTCGTAAGCACGATTATCCAATTTCAAAAAAATCGTTGCACGGCTATCCACTTAGGAACGCGGAACACAACCTTCACCTACCAACTCCACGTTCAGAATTAGTAAGGGCTCAAAAGTTTACAATGCTAAAAAATGCACAATCATTTGCCAATTGAAATCAAGTCGATATCATCTTTTCCCGCATTTTGCAATCATTTGAGGGAATATTTACTGGAAAGCGCCCTTCTACTCTGTAAACGACTTCTATTCTAATTATAATATTAATTTTGGGTATGCTGCATACTGGTTTAATTTTTCTATGAACTTATATACTAATTATTACCCATTTCTATTACCTATAATTTTGTAACTCATTGTGGTTTTCTTCTGTATATTGAAATTTTATTTTATTTGTATCTTTATTCAGTTATTTTAAGGTTTGTTTTTTAGTTTTTACAAGCTTTTGTCTACAAATTGTAACAATTTTTGACAATAAAGCACTTCTCTTTGTCTAATTTGAAACTTAACACCTCCAGGAAAAAATTTTTGATTTTCTCGAAATATTCTACAATTGTGTCAAAGTATTTTGTATATTTTTTTGTTGGGCCAGGTACTTCTGTGACCATCCTCGTATAGCATAAACGGGAGATAGAAATTTCACTTTTTTGTAAATCTATGAATATCTCTTATATGATTAACTAGTTAAATTTTATTTTAAAATATTTCAAGCCAAAGTAGACGCTGTTAAATGTTTTTAAGAATATTTAAATAAGATTACAAATTCTATTGACACAAGAGTTATTCTAAATAAAGTCTCGATGCTAAGGAGAATATAATATTTTTATCCATAACTATTAGTTATATCTGCTAAACATGCGAGTTATAAAGTAATGTCAGCACTATCACATATAATTTAATGTTAGTTTGATGGAATTAGATATTTACACTATAAGAGATTTAAATAACATTTACGAGTACTAGAAGAGAACAAGATTAGTAAATATACTTGCATCTCTTAAAGTATATAAGATTTTTTCTCCTTTTCTCAGAATTTATTCTTGGATTTCTATTGATTTATTTCGATTATAGATAACTTTTACCGGGTTATACACAGTGAGTTTTATGTATGAAAAGCCTCAATTATCTGGAAAACGGCTTGAACGATTTTTATAAATTTTTGTGTACAAGGGTCTTGTGATACGGCCGGTATTATGGTGGTATTTACATTGTTGTCAGATCTTTCCTTTTCCGGAAAAATAGTGACCTTTGTTATTTCAAGAAATTTTTATTGTTATTTAAGAAATTTTTCATCTAATGTTTCCTATACCTAAATTCCATTCCGAAGTTAAAATAATACATTTAAGTGGCTGCGACTGCTATAATAACAAATTTGACTTTTCAATAAATTATTATTGTTGAAGTTTATTGAGAGTCGCAATGGATAGTTTATCTGAAAAAGAACGATTTGATATTTTATTGATGTTAGGATATGGTGATAGGCGTAGAAGTCGACAAGAAACGTGTAATATCTTTAATAATTTATATCCTAACCGAAATCCCATAACAAGACCTACTGTCAGTAAATTAGTGAAAACTGGTTCAGTAAAAGATTTATGCAAAACTGCATAAACTGAAAACAAATCTTTAGATGTTTGTGTCCTGTTAGAAGAAGAACTTGATATTTCGCAAATATCTGTAATAAAAATTTTACGTGGTAATAAATTCCATCCATACAAAGTAACGGTTCAAGATAACGATTATGATAGACATGAAGAGTTTGCAGATAATGGAAAAATATTACAATCAAAACGATTCAAATTTTTGTGATGTGATGTTTTGCGATGAAGCCACTTTTTGTATTAATGGAAACATAAATCGGAATAATTGTAGATACTTGTCACGTAACAATCCTCGTTGAATGCGTGAATCTCACACCCAATGTCCCGAAAAACTGAACGGAATAATAGGCGACAAAATAATTGGTCCCTTTTTCATTGAGGTATTTAGATTTATTGGAAAATAGTATTATAACTGAGTTGGCTCGGGTATTTCCAAATCCAAGTAGGTATTTTCATCATTACATTTTAAAAAACATTATTAGAAATTTTCAGACAATAACAATACCCCAAACGACAATATTTGGCTAGAAGATGGTGCCCCACCTCACTATGCGTGTGTGGTGAGGCAATATCTAAATACGTGTTTCTCAGAAGATCGATTGAAAGGCGTGGTTTTATCGAATGGCCCCCGCGATCACCCGACACGAATCCTTTAGACTATTTTCTGTGGTGTCACTTAAAAAAAATCATTTATAAAACAAAACCTGCCAATAATCAGAAATTGAAAGATAGGATTACCACAGAGATAAGAATAATTAAGCAGTCAGGGATGTTGCAAAATGTATTGCAAAGTTTTAAGAATCGCATGGCTTGTAGTATTGAAGTAAATGGATAACATTTTAAGCATCTGCTGTAATCGCCTTTACTGTATGTTTTATAAAATTCGTAATTTTTCTACTTCTAACATTACACAAACATTTAAAGATTTGTCTTCAGTTGTTGTATGATTTATGCGCCATGATTTGGATAAATATTTTACTGCACCAGTTTCGTTAAACTTTTTACTAACTTACTGACACTAGACCTTGTTACTAGATTTGTATTAGCACATAAATTATCAAAGAATATTCAAATTAAACGAGTTTATTCAATCGTACACATCTAAATGTACAATATTTATTGTAACTTTGATGGAGCTAAAAATTGTACAAGTCGCTTCCAAGATAATTGAGGCGTTCCCTACATAAAACTCTGTATACCATCATAAGCATTGCTAATGTGACAATAACGTCAAGCTGACAGTTTATTATCAAAAATTGATCAAATTATTAATTTATATAACAATCAACTGGATATTAAAGAATCAAAAAATATTGCTCGTCTTTCGCTGCTACCAAAAAATCGATGAAGAAGTGTGAAGTAATGTATCAATATTTCGAAAAATGGTGCCAAACAAGGACAGCTAGTAGCAGATTGAGGTAGAACCAGAAAACATTTATTAAAATTTTATAAATATTACTCAATATTTACAAATCCTTGTTAGGTTGAAGTTGTTGATAAAATAAATGTTCAATTTTGGTGGTTGAAACTCTATAAATTTAGGGTGCTATTTAAGAAAATAAAATACTACAAAACTGCAAACCCGATGTATGGCTTTGCCGACGATAGCACACTGGTGTCATCGTTCAAATCAAACACCTAAATCCCTACTCAACAACAAATCATCATCATCAATACCAATTTTGAAAACATTCTCGAGTGGGATGGAAATAATCTGATTGAGTTTAATGCAGCAAAGACCCATACTGCTGTTTTTACAACTGAAAACAAGCCTTTAGATGTTTTTGTCCTGTTAGAAGACAATCCACACTTGATAATTAGACAAATATCCAGGTAACTTGATATTTGGCAAACATCCGTAAAGGAAATTTTACGTGATAATAAATTCCATCCATTCAAAGTAATGTTGGCTCAGGACTGGTCTGATGACGATTTTGATAGACGTGAGTTTGCAGACTTAATGATGGAAAAATGTTACAATAGAAACGATCCAAATTTTTTACACCTAAATCCGTAGGCAGCAACAGATCATCACCATCAATACCATTTTTGAAAACATTCTCGAGTGGGATGGAAATAATCTGATTGAGTTTAATGCAGCAAAGACCCATACTGCTGTTTTTACAACTGAAAACAAGCCTTTAGATGTTTTTATCCTGTTAGAAGACAATCCACACTTGATAATTAGACAAATATCCAGGGAACTTGATATTTGGCAAACATCCGTAAAGGAAATTTTACGTGATAATAAATTCCATCCATTCAAAGTAATGTTGGCTCAGGACTGGTCTGATGACGATTTTGATAGACGTGAGTTTGCAGACTTAATGATGGAAAAATGTTACAATAGAAACGATCCAAATTTTTTACACCTAAATCCGTAGGCAGCAACAGATCATCACCATCAATACCATTTTTGAAAACATTCTCGAGTGGGATGGAAATAATCTGATTGAGTTTAATGCAGCAAAGACCCATACTGCTGTTTTTACAACTGAAAACAAGCCTTTAGATGTTTTTGTCCTGTTAGAAGACAATCCACACTTGATAATTAGACAAATATCCAGGGAACTTGATATTTGGCAAACATCCGTAAAGGAAATTTTACGTGATAATAAATTCCATCCATTCAAAGTAATGTTGGCTCAGGACTGGTCTGATGACGATTTTGATAGACGTGAGTTTGCAGACTTAATGATGGAAAAATGTTACAATAGAAACGATCCAAATTTTTTACACCTAAATCCGTAGGCAGCAACAGATCATCACCATCAATACCATTTTTGAAAACATTCTGGAGTGGAATGGAAATAATCTGATTGAGTTTAATGCAGCAAAGAGCCATACTGCTGTTTTTACAAGGAAAGTTGGCACTGCAGCACAGGATTTGGTTTTGTCTGGATATAAAATATCACCATCACCGAGATATTAATAAGACTTTTGACCCGTAGTCAAGGAAAATCGATACCTTTTTGGTAATTGAGTCAAAATGCTTTAAAATAAAAAAAATGGAAAATAATATTTAATCGTTGAGTCATACTTAACAACTGATCCAAAAAGGTCGTGTTTTTCTGAAAACAGTATTCTATTGTATTTTTTTGAACTTACAAATATTACAAATAATCAACAGCTACCCCGAACAATTAAATAAAAATTATTGTTGCACCAAATTATTTTTTAACCTTATTCACTGGACTAATGAGAGATTGTCGATCAAATAAAAATTACCTTTTATAAAAGCAAAAATTCATAGATCATTCACTGTATCGAATGATTTTTCAATATTTGCATGAAATAGCTATATCAGTCTTTGCCAATCTTTATTATAAAGTAAAATATCACGTATTATTTGATATTTATATTAGATAACTCGAATTTCAGAGATCAAATTGTCGAAGTTAATAAAACATAATAACGTTTTACGTTGAATTCCCTGGACTCGACTTTATCATTAAAATTATTTATGTTTTTCTTTATTATAGCTCTGTGTACATTCCTCATGGCCAGGCTATTAAGGCGATCTTCTGCCATGGTGCTTAAAGATCAAAATCTTTAATGCTTTTTCCGTTTCGGGAAAGAAGGAATTTGTTTCTTTTAGGACATCAACAACTGTCAGATGTTTTGGATTAAGCCTATTGTGCCACAATTGCTGTTTCTTATGAACACTTACGGATGGCATTGTACAAAACCAATTAAAAGTGTATGTTCGTAACAATAACTTCTCGTAATTTAGGTATGCCCCACACAAATTATACAAAACTAACGTGAATGCTGGTGAATGGCTGTCGTAGAAAGAAATGCAATGCACACACACACCATACCTCCTTACATATTTTTACACCGTTTAATGGCCTTGCCTTTTTGCAAATCTGATATAGTCGTGATGAAAATGACAACGATTGTAAAAACGGATCTTCATGTAATTCTGAATATTTGAATAACAATATATATTAAACCTTAATTTGTCATGCGATGCGGAATTTATTAATAGGTAAGAAAGTCAATTGCTCGCACGGACACTAGGAGGGAGGCAACTGCCCCCCTTGAAGACGCACTTGTTCCTGAAACTGTCTAAGTAACCCAGCTAGGTACCATAAGGTACTTAATAAACAAACCTATATTTGTTTCTTCGATTAATACTTTCTTGGCAGCTAACTAGCAACAATATTAATCTTAGAAGTAGGCTAAAAAGTTAATAATGCAATAAAAAATGGTATGAAGAAAAAACACGTTGTAGCCAATTACGCATAGCCAGCACGTAATTTATCCACTATCCATAAGAAAGAAGCCGTATTGTCCAAGTAATGATCAAGCAGAAATTTGTTTTGCAAAAGAAGATTTTTTTTTTATTTCTAAATCCACTTGTTAATATTATTGAAACCAAAAGTTTAAAGCAGTAATGGCGGCAAGGGAAATATGTGAAATTGAAAGGAAAGACACAGTTAATGAGGGATCGACACAGCATAGGTTTAATCGTTTTATTAGCAGAGATTTGACTGTTGAAGATCGTTCGCGCTCATGTCGTCCACCTGCTCGGGATATTGAGGTTATGTATAGGTCGAGAAAAAATTCAGTCCTAACTATCAGTCGAAGAATTTCCACCGGTACCCCATCTGATCCCTGTGCTTTACAAGTATTCATCTCATTTGACGCCCTCATGAGTTACTCCGGAGTGAAGGTGGGGGAGTACCAGTATAGCTAGTCACGTTCATCCGTATCGGGTGTGTCGGGAAATCTATAACAATCCGTCCTGTCGTTTGGGCATTTTTGATATTTAGTGAGGATCCATTACCCAGTTTGCCAATCATAATCTTATATCCGCTTCCCTGAGATCCGTGTTCACCTCTTCACAAAATTTCGTATAGCGATAATCGCAATAAAACTAAGAGTAGTAAGTAAGGTCTAAAATCCAACAAATAACTTTAAAAACCACACAGAAACTTGCCGCAAAATCAATTTTTTATACCACGTCACCCATTTTTAAATGAGCATCAGCTGATTTTGCGAATTCGTTAGATTACTCAATACTTGATATTATTCTATCGAATTGTAAAATTATTCAATGAACAAAAGTTCCTAACAACTATCATAACTTGTCAATATTCTCTTAGTAATCTAAAGATTATGTGATAGTTGTGGATTAATTATAGTATTCAGTACGCCCGTAAAGTCTATTTCCAAAGCAAGTGTTACAACACTCAGCACATATTCGTGTTACGATTTCATCTTCGTGTGTAATACAACGTTTGTTACGTAACTAATATACAAATTTTGTAATGATTAGTACGAACAACGTATTTGGGCGAATATTTTTTAATTAAAATTAAAAATAACGTGAGCACGTGATTAAAAATTCCAATATAAATGTGATGCTCATATCTGAAACCTGGAATTTAACATGAAACATTGTTTACCGCAGTCTATAAAAGGATTATATCTGCTAATCAATATATAATAAATTTTTCAATTTTTGTCATTAATGTTGTACCAATTATCGGAATGTTATCGTGAATAAACATTCAAAAAATTCATTTCGTTACATAATTTTGTAAATAGATAATCATTTTGTGAACAAATTTAGCGGAAAAATTGAGATCCGGTTGATTTGGAGGCCACCAATTTATCTTCACCATCCGAGTAACGTTTTACTTCCTGCAACATAATAATAGAAAGAACCACCATCTTATTTAAATATAGAAGACGAATAAGTGTAGGTATACGTTATACATCGATGAAGAAATTTCTTGTTTTGTCAAATTTTAAAAGCTCTTTCGTCAAGGTATTAATGGTCATTTGCAGTCTTGCTAGGATGACTTAGACGTCAGTTAGTTGCTTCATTTCTTTTCTCGCCAATTTTTTCTTAAGCGTTGTTTAGATTTGATCATTTTGGTAGCTTCCAGGCGCTGATAAATCAAATATATTATTTAACTTACCTTCACTTAATTCTGACGTTTTCATTGTTTTAATACATACCTACAAAGTTATGTTGTATAAAAGACAACTTGACAAAATCTGGAAATGCTGATAACTGTACAGGGAAACAATACACATTTGAATTTCGTTTGATTTGGCCATTATATAAATACTAATCGCAAAAACCACAAAGGGAGGATTTTTTCAATTTCTTAAATTGGTATTGAAGCTATTGAGAAATATATTTCCAAAAGTTGAAACTTTCCACTCGGTTTTTTGTTATTGACCAATAAAGTGAGTAGCTATCGTACAGGCCCCGCGAGTTCTCCACGCTTATAACCGATCAGTCACCCTTTTACTTACAACTTGATATAAAGACGGAAAAGATGAGCCATCTGCTCAAAATGATGAATTTCAGAACAAGAGGAATTGCTTCAATAATTTGAAAGAATTCATGATTGCCTTGACTTTGTTTTTTTTTTGAAACCATTTTTTTGAGACGCGTGTTTCCCAAAACAACTTTTTCAAACTTGCTTGCACAAGAGCTTGAAAAATTTTCAACCAATCCTTTTCATGATTAGCACTTACTTTTTTCGTAGGATCGCACTCTGCATGAACATATGATGAAAATTCACACTTTTTTTGATTCTAGTAATTTAATTTTTCAATCTTTTAAGGCATTTAGATTCATTTAGAAGGAAGACATGAAATAAAAGTGAATTTCAACAAATAGGACAGAATTGAAGAATGCACAGACAACCTTAAAACGAATTTATCGAAGTTATAGAATTAACCCTTACAACGTACTTCAAGTATGAAAATGAAATATATAAACAAAATTATGGTTGTGCTATGAGAGTTATTTTGAACTGGTTGTTAATCAAAAGTTTAAAAAAATCAAGACAAATCATCACGAAAAACATTCTTAGATATATTTATAAGATCTTTTCAAATGTTCAAAAAATTGGGTAATCATTTGGTTTAGGTTACATACTCCCGGTTTCCTTGATTTTTAGTATATTTTGAAGAAAATTATACAGATTAATTAATACATATATATATAGGGCGCGGAAATTATTCCTTCACATACTTTTTCGAGGTTGAAAATTTAGATAGGTTAGGTTAAGTTAGGTTAGAATAGGTTAGGTTAGGTTAGTTTAGGTTAGGTTAGGCTCATACTCAAAATATTGAGCAACTTTGGCGAGATATTCGTGATATCGTCAGTATTTTGGGCAATTTCTATTTAAAAGACATTATTCGTATTCAAATAGAATTGAAGCATTTATTGAAGAAATGTTACGAATGTATTTAATAGAAATTGATGATTATTTGTACGTGTAAATAAATGATTATTGTTAGAAATTGATTTGTGTCATTACATTAGTCGTAACTAATTATATTTAATGCTGGAGAGGATTGGCGGCGGGGGTGGGGCATTGTTAAAAGATAGTCTAAATTTTTAACAGAAACCCCTCCCCCGCCCCTAATCCATCTAAATGTTCTTGATTTTAGGTCTCTTCTGTTTCAAAATTAGTTTTTTTTGATAGTTTTAAAAAGAAACATAAATTTTGACGTTTTTCTTTTCGAATGACTAATTAATTATATTACAGAAATCAAGAAAAAGAATGTCAAATAATTTTGTTAAATAAAGCGTGTCTGGACATAAATTACCATTTATTTCTTTCGAAAAAAAGTTGTTTTACATTCACTGAAATTTATTTCTAGTATAAAATGAAAGTTACGCAACAAAAGGTGTGCACCCAGAACACAACAATTTTACAATGCCTCATACTATTCAAGAAATAACTAATTTGAAGTTTATTGGGGATAATTATGTTTAGCGTTAACCTCATAATTACAATAGGCAAAGCGTACTATGAAACAATCTAAGGAAATTATGAAATTAAAGACGAAATGGAAATCGTGAGAATATTTTTGATTTGTAATTTAACAAAATAAATTGATTAGCTTAAAGATTTCTGTATGTAATTTTACAAAAATATTGATATAGAAACTATGACATAGAACTTTTATTCAAGTCACTAACATAAAAAGATTAAAACGAAAATAATCATTTAAATATTTGTATGTGAGTAGATGCAGAACTAAATTTTCATTACCAAAAAGAAATGAACTGTAAGAAACCTCACCTGGTATAAACTAATGTGAGAAGATAAGGTAAAAGGTATTGCTACTGAAGGCTTTACAGTTGTTATGTTTTATGTCCAAAAATCTCTTGCAACTCTTGAAAAATTCTCAAAACCTTTAATCAAGAAAACTTTGGAAATTGATTTTATCTATTTACTTGTGCATATGAAGAGTTTAGAAATCTTGAGAAAACTATTGAAAGCTCAACAGTTTGATAACTGAAACATCCATCAATATATCCTAGATCCAGTGAGCAAAAATTAAGTTTCTTACTCAAATTTCGTTTTATTCGTTAAGATACTTTCCTTTGAAAGTGATACAATATGTCAAACAATTTTCAAACCTTCCTATGCTATTTTTATAGGTCCATTTCTTTGGTGTCAAAATAAACTTTCCTCTCAACAGTGACTGTCGTATTTGATTAATATTTCTCATTTGTTTTCAAGTCTGAAAATTGTCGATAATCGCTAGAGAGAATGTGGTTGATAAGGAAGAAATTTCAATTCGTTCAAGTTTACCAAGTTCGTAGTTTGTCATTTCGTTTTCTTTTGTGTGTGGAGCCGTTTCTTTGTGATTTCCTTCTTCAATTACTCCAATATTCGATTTATGTCCCGTTCTTTCAAATACAAGTCGATAACTGTATTTTGTTTTTTTTACGGTTTCGTTATGTCTAATTCCTTAATATTATGGTTCAAGTTTGTACTGGCGGATCCAAGTTTTGTCCATATTGAACCATTATTTTACAGTTTTAAATGGCGCTCTAAATCATCAACTTATCTTTGTGTTTATTCCATTAGCATTAGAAAAAAACCCGGCACCCATTTGAAAAGAAGTTTTTTGGTGTTTAAATTCTCATGTAGAATGAAATAAATATCTTAATATGATATCGATAATCTTTGAATTTTAATTTATGGTTTTTCATTACGACTTTTTTATTTTTCTGAGGTTTGTCTCAACTGCTTCTTTCACATTTTCGATCCATGCTTCTATTGGTCTTCCTCTATAATTATTACCAGCTATTTTGGATTCGATTATTTTTTAGGTATTGTGTTTTGGTATTCTGTTTTATCTTTAATATTTCTATCTTTTTTTATTTTATTTTTTATTCTTCTGAGAAATCCTATTTCCATTATATTTATACAGACTATTTGCTTTTGATCCAATGTTCATGTCTCACAACTGTAAAGCTCGCTAAATGCTTCCTGTGAGAAGATATCGCTGCTACAGATAGACGGACGGTAGTAACGCTAGTAATATATCTTTCCTGGCAAAGAGAGAATTGCCGAAAGAAATGAATGCCCAAATTGTTAAAAGAGTAGTAACTCCTAGCGCACTTAAGATGAATGGAACATGGAATGAAGAAGATAGCGACAAAAAAAGAGACATTGAATGAAATGGGATAGAACGGAAAATACTGGAGAGAAAAGAATGAAGGATACGAGGTCTGGCTATTAAATAATGAGACTGGCTACGAAAAGGGGTTTTATTATGAAAATTATTCTACATTCGAATTCTCCCCTTCAATATACTCCCCTTCCCTCGCCACACACCTTTCCATACGTTTTTTCCATTGATCGAAGCAGTGCTGGAAGTCTTCTTTGGTGAGGGCGCTTAGGAGCTATACCGTTTTTTGCTTTACCGTTTCTACCGACTCAAATCGGGTCCCTTTTAAAGCAGATCTTATCTTCGGAAACAAAAAAATCACACGGTGCCAAATCTGGTGAGAAGGGCGGGTGTTCAAGCACTGAAGTGCGCTTACTGGCCAAATACTTTTGGTCAGGAGTCAGATTTTGTGGCACCAACTTCGCACAGATCATGTGTAATTCCTCGTGTAAAATTTCTCTAACCGTTTCTTTATCGGCGTTAACAACCTCGGCAATTATCCGGACGCTCATTCGACGATCTGCACGCACAATTTGGTTGATTTTAGTCACTGTTTCCGGAGTAGAAATAGTCACAGGGCGACCTGGGCCCTCAGCGCTCTCTTGGCCCTCACTAAAGCGCTTACACCACTCAAAAAACGCGCAGGAGATAGAGAATTGTCCCCATAGGCCTCTTGCAACAATTTATAGCATTAAGTCGGAGTTTTTTTCAATTTAACGAGAAATTTGAGATTGCACAAACACTATAATAGTGACGGAATAGTGATGGCATAGAGCGTGTGCATAGACAAGATATCTAGATACCCAACGCAGTCTCGTTATTTAATAGCCAGACCTCGTATTTCTGATTAAATTAAACGTAAGTAGGTGTAATTGAAGCTTTTGAAATTTATCAAATTTTTTTCTTATTTTTGAATACCTAAGTAACTTGAAATTGTTAGGCTCTAGACATTATATATAAATTTAATCTCCTACCTCCGCCCTGAACTGACCCTAGTTACTTGCGCTCAAATGTCCTATGGGATTAAGACCACCTAAAGTTAAAAGATCCGCGAGGTATACTATTAAACTTTCACACGTATTTCAAAATTAACAATTAAACTTCGACTACAAACTTTCACGCAATGTTTTCTGGAGTAACCACCTCAAGTGAACGACCAGAACGCTCACCATCATCAGTGTTTGTACGACCACGTTTAAAGTCAGCAGTTTTTTTCGATGGAGCAGAGTTCGGATAATACGCTTGAAGCCATTGCTGAGCTTGTACTGTATTTTTTTTATCAAGAAGCAATGACAAATTAACTCACGAAATTGTTTTGAAAATAAAAAAGTAGCTTCACTTAAATGGCTGTCACTTTTTTTGTGACTAACCGAAATTTCATGAAATTTTACGCACAGTCTTTTGAAAGTTGGTACTTCATAAACGTCATATGGATTTGACAATAACAGCGCCATCTGTGCATCAGTCATACGACTTATAGAGTGACGTATTATACATTTGTGTACTTTTAGTTTTGAAAAATCAGAAGTAGCAATTAATTTCGATTTAGGCAAAACGATATAATAGATTTAGACACAATCAAACAAAATCCTATTTATCACATGGAGTGTATACAAAAGAAGCAAAGGGAAAGTACAGTTTTATGGACAGAAATGAAGGTTAGGTTAGGTGGGCATAAAGCTACTTATACTACTTATTTGAAGGAACCTTAGTGATGTTCAAGTTCACTTCATTTAATGAAAAAAGAAACGGTTGCATGGAGTAATCTTCTACAAATTACGTCAATACACAATTTGTTACACTTACCTTATCATTTCAAAAGTCTTGTTTGTTCTTTTATTATTCTGTTTCCTCGTGACAATATGTAATTTATGATAATTTTATTTTCTAATTTTAACTCAAACAATGTTTAGTTGCATAAGGATATTTTATCGTTGACTGACCTTCAGTAGAATAACGTACAAAGTGCGTAATTTAAAGACATTGCATCATTTTGGCAAAATATTCTAACTGGAGATCCAACTTTTACTTTTAATATTATGTGCGAAGACATTCACGCTTTTATCTCTATTCACTATTGGGTCTACCGATGTTAAAATCTTGTCTTTCTCTGTGATCATACTCTACATGTTTTTTCTACTTGTTTTCATTGTTTTGTGTAACCGAAATTACTATTTCACCCTACCAAATTTTTCATTGATAATTAAATTAGCTTACCAGAGAAAAATCAGAGAATTGAAAAATTACTTGTGAGAATTGTATTCAATTTTAGACTCATATAGTTACTTTGATTGCGCAAATCTATTTGGCCAAAACAGCAAAAACGGAAATAGTAGTTTTTGCTATTCATTGGTGACTACAAAGTTGGCAATTAAGCGCTACATCCAAAGTTATATAGGGTCTTGATAAAGTAATACACAAAATTCTTAGAACGTACATTGTTCATTTTTGAAAAAAAATGTTAAAACAAGTCAAACAGTTTATTTTATTTCGCATCTTTTAACATAAACCACAAAAGTAAAACCTCAGATTTGTCAAAGTTATGCAGTTATCAATATTTATATTCAATAAGAAGCTAGATTTTTTACATTATTTGATAAAAAACACGAGAAAATTTATATAATTCGAAATAAACTTAATTTTAGAAAAAACTTTCCAATTAACAACTTAGTATATTAAACGAAAATTTTGTCGTTTAACATAGACTCGACTTTTTGGGGTACGATCAAGTGAACTAAGAGGCCATCCAATTGATCCATTCTTTCATCTTCCATCAAACTGGTTTTCCAGAAACCTTCAAACATTAAAACCATAATATGGTAGTATACCATCTGAACCAAATATTGGTTTCCTAGATTTTCCCATATAATATCGCTCACCTGTCAAATTTCCGCGGAAAAAATAAGGACTAAGCAATCGATTCCAACTCAAACATTAATTTTTTGGGGACGCTGTGTCTGTTTTATCTGAATCCAGTGGGGATATCCGATCCCAGTAGCTTTAATTCTGTCGATTTACTGTATGTATCACTGGGACAAAACGTTGCCTCGTCTGAATGTACTAAACTATTAAGAAAATCTGAATTATCAACACAATGCCTCATAAAGATTGCTCAAACTTCCAAACGTCAGTCCGGATATGATCTCCTGAGATTTTTGTTGAACTTTGTATAAGTAAGTCTTCTAATAACGGCAAAATAACTAATTCCGTATCGCCGTTCATTCCTGGTGTTCTGTGTCATTAAATTTTGCAACAATTCTGCTTACTGTGCTTCTAGCAATTGGAGGTCTTCCAAAATGTGTTTCATTCAATAAAGTACACCTATCTCCCGATTTACACGCTACTTGTTTTACACGGTTTTCCAAATAAGTTTTTTTTTGCTTTTATCGCACTCTACAAAATGCTACTGTGATTAAACACGCGCGCTGTGTACAAATCTCACGGGGAATCCCGAACTTATGTACTGACTTGCTGCACACGCACACTGTGTCTGTATTTCTTCGCATAAAGTTTTATCTAAGGAAAATTGTATTTGAGTGAAAGTTTCACAGTTTCAGAAAGATTTAATTTTCCATATTCGTAAATTACAAGTGAGTGCATAATTTAGATTATTATAAATTAACGTCTGTGATTAAAGTAAAATTCAGAGGGAAAAATGCGGGAAGTTTTGGAGGGAAATGATGGCAATTTACCAAATAAGTTTAATTGAAATAAAAAAATTAAAATATTTTAATTTGAATAAAAATTAATTATTAAACTTTTGTTAAACAGTCAAGTTATGGTGAGTTAAAACAACTGTTTCTTTTATTAAAGGTATAATTTTGCTCTTATTTGGCGCTTAGTACATGTAAATTAATGAAAAAAACAATTATTATAATATTTAATTAATTTGTTGATTTTCTTTAGTTAACCAATAAACATTAGGTAGAATTCTCTTACGCTTTGATAAAGTTTTATTCAAAATATAATAATAATAAGAAATAAATATTTAATAAAAAATAAAAGTTTTTAATTTTCCCTCCAAAATTTCCCGCATTTTTCCCTCTGAATTTTACTTTAATCACAGCCATATTAACATAAATCGAAAAAAATTATAGGCTTATTATGAATAAAGAAGTTAAAAGAAAAGTTATTTCTTTAGAAACTAAAATCGAAATTTTGGATTGCTTACGAAAGGGAGATAGAGTAGAGTAGGTGTTGCATAATCATATATCATGAACGATGCTACAATAAGAACTATTAGAACAAATGAAAACACAATTAGAAAGAGTGTTGCAGCTGGTAATACCACGAGTATGGGCACAATATCATACACCAGAAATATCGTAATGGAAAAAATGGAGAAAGCGTTAATGCTTTGGATAGAAGATCAAATACAAAAAAGAAACAAGCGCAATAACAAATAAAGCATTACGAATTTACGAAAAAATTGTGGAGCAATTACCATCTTCTTCAACTGATAAAAAACCAAATGTTTTGGCAAGTCATGGCTGGTTTGAAAGATTTGAAACAAGACATTCTTTAGACAGCTTAAAATTAAAAGGTGAACTTGCTTCTGGTGACGTAGATGCAGCCAAAGAATATCCATCAAATTTTGCAGAAATTATTAACGACAATTCATACACCCCTGATCAGGTTTTCAATGCTGATGAGTCAGGGTTATTCTGGAAAAAAATGCCTGAAAGGACTTATGTCTCAAAATTTTATAAATCGGCTAGTGGTCATAAAGCAGCAAAAGATCGCACAACAATACTTTTCTCTAGCAATGCCTCAGGAGATTATATTATGAAACCATTAGTGATTAACAAATCAAAAATGCTCCGTGCCTTTAAAGGAGTCAACATCAATAATCTTCCCGTTTATTGGAGGACTAATAAGAAACCGTGGGTTACTGCTGCAATTTTTACTGAATGGTTTCATGAATGTTTTATCCCAGATGCCAAAAAATATTTAAGTTCAAAGGGTTTGCCTTTTAAAGTGCTTTCGTTAATTGATAATGCGCCGGGTCACCCACAAGATCTAGAATTGAAGTAAAATGTTTACCAAAAAATACAACTTCGTTATTAAAACCGTTGGACCAAGGATAATTTTTACTTTTAAAGCTTTGTACATAAAATGAGACTTTACATATATTTTGGAACAAATCTTCAACAGTTATTAGTGCTTGAAAAAATTTTACAATATTAGACTGTGTGAAGCATATCGCCTTATCATACACTACGATTAAGCAAACAACGCTCAATAGCTATTGGAAAAAATTGTGGCTAAATGTAGTCAAATATGAACATTCCATTTCAACGTTAAATGATGAATATTCGCAGATAGTAGGACAGATGGCGCATTCATTGGGCGGAGAAGGTTTTGATGATTTTACTGATGACGATATCGCAGAGTTAATGGCTGATAAAGAAATAAGTGAGGATGATTTAGTTAACTTAGTTTGCGAAAGTGAGTCTGACAAATCTGATGAAGAGGAATTAGTACCAGTAACATTCACTGCTAAAGTCATCCGCGAAGGACTCGCATTGGCAGGGCCGGATTAAGATTAATAAGGCCCGGGACTAAAATAATGACGGGGCCCCCTTAAGGAATTCGGAAACCCGGAAAAATTCACAAAATAATATCAATACGTTAGATTTGTGGTATCAACACATCAAAAAATACAGAATGATTTCCAAATGATGGGGCCCTCTTGGACCTGTGGCCCGGGGCTATAGCCCCCCCAAACCCCTAACTTAATCCGGCCCTGCGCATTGGGAAAAAAGCTGGGTAATAATTTTATACAAAATTACACAAACGTTGAAAGGGCTTTACCATTCCAGCGTGACATAAATCGCTGCTTGGCTCAATATGAAGAAGTTTACAAAGATCTTACAAAAAATTCGAAGCAATTGTTAATAACCGATTTATTTCAGCTTCAAACATAGAATCGGCACAAATAACTTCTGAAAGTAACTGATGAAACTGATGAAAGTGAATTCGAACCTTCGATTCCGAAAAAAAGAATGAGAGTAATTTCTGACAGTGATATTTCCGTAATATATTACATATTTTAACCTGTCGATGCATTTTATTTTTATTTCCGTGCACACCAAAAAATATTGAAAAAAATCCCAACTGTTAAATAGCAAAATTATGCATTTTTTGCAATCTTTTCGATTTACACGGTTTTGACTTGAAAATTTTTAATTTTCGATTTACACGTTTTTCTCGGGAACGTATCTACCGTGTAAATCGGGGGATAGATGTACATGCTTTTTCATGACTTAGAGTACCTATTTCGAAGTTTTTCTTCATTAGAATTTCTCTTTTCTCTTTAAAGAGCCGTAGTAATAAAATTGGTAAGACACTGATTGTAAAACTGACACCAACAAACAATTGTTCTATTCAGTTTTAACAATTGATAAAAACAGTTTTTATTACTAGGTAATTTCAAGCTTTAATTCAATTAATTGTGTAGTTTGTTTTTCATAAACTCAAAATAAGTTTAATTTGTTGCTTAATAATTTTCAGTTTTTCCTTATGTGACGTCTTCTTGCATTTTTTTTAAATGAATGTTATACAACTTAGGAATTTGTTGTAACTCTGTATATTAGATACAAGAGTGCTATCTGCTAGAATAGCTACCAACTATAATTATTACACGTAGTTCTGTCAACGGTTAATAGATGTCACATCGAAATACTAATATCTAATGCATATACAGAATGTACAATGTACATAAAAGTAAAAGCCAGAATGTCGATGATTGTAAATAATTTAAAATCAATATAATATTATAAAATGAGTAATAAAGTTTTTGAATAAATATTTTCAATTAGATAGAGATATCTTGTACGAGAATGTCATCTGTGGGATAAAAGTAGAGCTAACACCCAAGTGTAAACAGATATCGACATAATTTATTCTGACACTAGTTAATAGATGTCGCGACAAAAAAACTAAAACTTACTACAGTGAAAATACAGTGAAGTAATCACATATTTTTGAACAATATCACTTCCACTTGTGAAATAATAACAATCAAATTAATATAATACAGCTCTCTGTTAACTTATAGGGCCTCATTCCTATGCCTTTGTAATGTAATGTTGATATAGGAAAAAAACGGAGTTCATAGATGTTAGGATGGATTCAGATCAATAGCAGAAATTGCTTCGCGAATATCGATTAATAATTATTGGAAGTGTTTAATTGTGACGTTCTGTTTTGTAAAATTTCAAATTTATTGAAAAAGTATTTTCTACGCATTATAAAAAATAGAACAAAAGATTTAGAGAGGCCAAAGTTAAAATGGGAAGAGCAGCGAAATCCAACTAGAGAGTTCCTACGAAAAAACAATTAGATTGTGAGCGTGACATGGTGCAAGTTTTTTCATTTTGTTTGATAGCGAAGTAATATGAACTTGAATGGACATGAAAAATTTAGGACATATCCACGAAATAGGCATAAAAACAACACAAATAATGTATTTGGTTGCTTGATACTAAAAAACAAGTATTCTGTCTCACTTGAATACTTCTTGTAGATTTTTGCAGTATAACTAAACGTAGTAGACTTTTTTGATTATTTGGTTAGGTTTCTATTTCATAGAACTGAACATTAAAAAGATGCTTTGTTTTAACCAATTCTTTCAATCTAAAATAGGATTTCTCAATGTCTCTGACTGATCCAAAGGGAATGTAGAATACGGAATTTATTTCCTTCTTAGTACTCTATATTTCAATATTCCCAATGATTCAATTAATATAGTATTAACAAATGTAGATATATCCAAAAACTTCCTCTCCATACATCCATTAGTTAGTTCCCAGGATTCTGTCATATCAAATGAGATGACAGTGCAGATAATCTTGTCATTATAGGAAGAGCCACAGACGTTCTATATCAGTGGATCTAATTCAGATTACAGTTGTACTTCCCATAAAATAAAATCCCTGATTCGCATTATCTCAATAATCCGCTCTGACCACTGTGCTACATTAGCATACTTACATAAATTAAATATAATACATTCATATCCATATTCGTGTGATGAAAATCAAGATATATCTCACATGTTTTACAATTGTACTTCAAATAGTATCATACTCAATTTCTTCAGAGTTTTTTCAAGGTCATTTCATTTCAAGACATAGTGTTTAAATACTGCAACATTATATTATAGTTTCGGACTCTGCACAGTGCAAGAAAGATTATAGTTTTTTTCTTTATCAATATATTTTGTAATCTGAGAACATGCAATCACCTATTTTTTCACTAATAAGCACTGGCAGCTGAGGCCTGTTCAATAAAAAAGAAGAAGAAGAATCGTGGAATGATTGAATTTTAGTTCCTGTTGTATATGTTGGTAGCATTGTACTAAAAAAGTTTTTAAAATGGTTGGTGATAACTAGAGTTTATTGTGTGGTTGATGCTTAAACATTTAATAAACTTCTGAGCATATTAAAGTTTGATTGCAGCTTATGATTAAAAGTTCTAAATATAATTTATAAGAATGACTGACAAAATTGATGAATTGTACAAAAAATACGATATTTTAACAGACGCCAAGGATAACATTGCTAAGGTTAGAATTCTAACATGTGAATTGAGCATAATTATATACAACATATATGTTTTAGTATTCAGATGTATATCTCGAATGTATTGAAGGAACAAAAGGAACAGAGAAAGAGAAAAAGTTAGCTGCACAGATTATTTCCCAATTTTTTAAACATTTTCCAGACCATCAAAAGCAAGCTGTAGAAGCAGTTCTTGATCTTTGTGAGGATTCAGATCTCTCGGTAATGTGAATTTGAGTATATTTTCTTTTTATTAATTGAGATTAAATTTTCTGAACTCATCCTTCAATAAGATTTTAGTAATTATAAGACAAAATCTAGATTTACATTCTACTTATTTGTGGATTAAATCAGATTTTTGTCAGCATTAGAATATAAAATCTTTTAGTAAGTAACACATGTGTCAATTGATAATGAATCTTATTGAAATATTAGTACAAATTTATATTTGAAAAAAACTTGTTTTTTTACTGCTTATATATTTTTCTTTCATTTATGTTTTTTATCTATATGTCTTATCTAGTCCTACATTCCTTGTACATAAATACTGTTCTACTCTGTCTTGAGTTTACTTTTCTTAATGACCTTAATGAACAAAATCTCCACCTTTTTCATGAGTTTACCGTTTGGAAATTAAATATCCATTTATAAATTTTATTCATAAAATCCTGTAGAATTACAAATTTCAAAAATATTATGAGAAGTGGCAACCCAAATTTTATTTATATAATATATATAGCATAAAAATATCTACATTGATTTGGGTGATAAAGTGTAGTGACTCTTTTGTCCTTTGAGATAACACTTTGAAAATTTATGAGATTATAGAAGTCATTAGTTTTCACATTTTAAAATTGTTTACAATCTTATAATATGTTCCAAAATGCTATACCATATCAAAGTTACATTTTCATAAATGAAACACCCTATGTTTTATTGCATATTTGGAATTTAATAATATAGGATTATGATGTGTTCTGAGGGGTATTTAAAAAGTTATAACCAATTTTCCATAAAAATTGTAACAAGTTCAATACCCTGTACAATCTAAGAGAACTTTAAGATTGAAGATCTGTTATGGCTAAAGCATTCTAATAGTAGTAAATATTCTGGAAAATTATTTAATTTGTTAATATTCATTGAACCTGATACAGGGTGATTAAAAATATTAATACAATACTTTCTCGGTTTTTTCAAATGACTGTATTTTATATGATTATCATAATAATTTTTCAAATTGAAATCTCAAAGGACAAAGGGGGCACACTAATCAACCCTGTATATCACCATTCAAAATAATTTCTCTTTCTTCTTGGCTTTGATGGACATATTCTCCACAAAGTCTTTTGCTTCAAATCCTAGGTTTCAAGCATTATTGTTTGCCAATGAATGTTCTTTATGTATCAATTCAAAAAAATTTTTGAATAAGTATAAAGTTAGGAAAATATTAAAAGTGACATTTCAATTCATATTATGTTGTAGTGTGAAAGTTTCATTTTTATATTGACTTTACATTTACAGATTCGTATAAATGCTATAAAGGTATTGCCAATATTTTGCAAAGATGTTAAAGAACATGTATCAAGAGTAGCGGATATATTATGCCAGCTAATAACTTTACTAGATGATCAAGATTTGAACATTGCTTGTAATTCTCTAATTCAAGTGTATAAGGAGAGCCCAACAAAAACAGTGAAAGCTATTTTCAATTATATTTTCACTTCTGTTGAGAATAGTAGAGAAAAGTGTGTACACTTTTTATATAAAAAGCTCGTTAAAGTTGATGATAAAATGGCACCTGAAATCAATGATCTACTTGTAGAAGAAGGGAAAAAAATTTTACAGGTATACTATTAACTAGATATTTTCAATATGTGAAATAGAGTGACTTGCAGAAGAGATCAATGTTCCCACTTATGTCATCAAAAATTTCTTTTTAAGGTTATATTTTTAATAAAGATTGATTGATATTTGCCATGAACAATGTGACAAAATATATTTGTTGTCATTGATGTCCAATTAATAAAAAAGTTTTGTTTGTTCATACTTCCTATTTATAATTGTAAACTATATAATATATTACAATCTCAAGAACTCAATAGATTGTTATTTTATATTCCTGATAAAAGTATTATTTCCATTAATCAGATCTAAATTTAAATACGTTTATAAAAATATATAAGTTTATAAAAAACTAGTAATTACAATGACTAAGCTTTTTAACCCTAGATCCACAGCATCTTTATTCAGTAAATTTGTTCGACACCATACTGTTTGTCATTATCATACTTTTTGTTTCAGGACTCAACTGCTGCAGAGTTTTTAACTATAATGTCCTTTTTATCACAATCAAAATTGACTAAAACAACAGCAGGTCAACAAGAATTAGTTAATGCAATAGCAGATAGAGCAGAAATTCATAAAGATTTTGATTTAAATGATACAGAAAACCTGCATTGTGAACGGATCATAATGTGCACTCAATATGCATTGCCACTATTCAATGTAAGATTTTTCATTTTTGTATTATGAGCCCTTTATAAAAACAGTTATGTGCTATATTATAGTGATGTATAGGTTTTCCTACTTAATCATTATTAGTATTTTATGTCTTGACAAAATATATGAGTTGCAACTTTGTCCACTTCATGACACTAAATGTTACAACAGGCTAAACTATTATTTTTGTGTAGAATCGGTTCTATACATTCAACTAGTCATGTCTTCATATTCAGTACACTTTGAAGAACCGATTTTATTTCACTATCTGTTTTATACCACACGTCCCCTTTGCATATTAAACGAATCGGTTCAGCGCCCAGACAGACTATCATCTACCTGTCGAGATCAAAGATCATCGTTATTGAAATTAATGTCTATGTTAAATAAAAAACAATAACTATTCCACTAATTTTATACTCCCACACTTCGAGATAATAAACAAGATTTTTGGTTCTTCATAATTGTTGTTTCTAGTCCCAAAAATTATTTTTATACATTTTTTTTTATTACAGAAAAATTTCTATGAAAAATTATAGGTGTTTTAATTATGTATTATATTGAAAATAAAACAAACTTTTTAGGCTAATGTAGAGTCAACAAATTTTGTAAAATTCTATTGTGAACAAATATTGGAAAAATGGGATAATATAGGCACCTTGAAAGATGGAGAATGTCTTCAATATCAAATTTTGAAACAATTAGCAGAGCTCTCTGCACATTGCGGTAAACTAGAAACTCCTTCAACCTGTATAGTCCAAATATTTGACAAACTTAAGGTAAGTTTTTACTAAATTTACTTCATATATTATTATAAATAAATGTTAGCCCAGATTAGTTGTGAGACACATTATCATTGCTTTAATTGGCCAATTTTTAAGTCCCGTTTTTAGAGAAGAATATCATGTTATTAAAATGTATAGAGCCTCTTGGACAGCAAAATATTGCAGTCTCAAATTTCATAGCCTTCTACTGATATGCATCGAGCGAATTCACCATTTTTGTTCTCTGGTTAATTAATGCTTAATATCTATCGACTTATTTTACTGTTTGACATCTCTCTGTCACAACAAATTCTACATTTCTCTCTAAAATCCAAAACACAATATGCTTCTATCTTGACATCTTGGATCAGTCTATTCTTTGACACTGGTCATCTTCAACATAATTATGTCAATAATTTCAATTAATTTTGGTTTAAAAATATCTATTTATATAAAACTGACAGAAATATTAACATCATAATTTGCATTACCATCAATTTATCTTTTTTTTTTAGCGATTTATGCCTCTCCCACCTGAAGATGGAGATATAGATAAGATACCAAACTTAGATTTCACATCTGTTGAATGTTTATTATATGCTTTCCATAGATTAGCGAGGCAGTCACCTGATTTTCTAACAGCCGATCCGGCCGTACTTAAAGATTTCAGGTCAAGATTAAATTATTTCTCAAGAGGTGTGGGAGGATGTAAGAGATCTTTGGAAAAAATTTCAAATAAAGATGATGAAAAAATTAAGATAGCACCTACCGTTTTGGATAATATTAATGCTTTGATTAAGGATTTGTTTTATACGACGCCCATTTATAAATGCAATGTACAGTTATCCTTCAAATTGCTAGACAAAGTAAAGGTAAGTAATTTTGGCTCATGTTCCATTTTCTGTCATTTTTGTTATGCTCTAGGTGTTTTTATGTAAACTTATTCACCAATACCAAAAGCTATATACATTTAGTATTTTTCAAAACACTAGATACTACTCATCTTTTTTTGTTGCAGACTTCTGAAAAATCTCAAACGCCTCAGAAAAGACATGTTCCTATTCATTTTGATTCAAGTAATGGATCAGCAACTAAACAAATTCGATCAAATAAAGGATCAGATAATGTTAAACTGTACACACCACCAAGTGGAAAATTCAGTAATAATTTCCAAAGTTATGGTAAATAAAATCTTTTTTACAGTCTGTAGTTCAAATAAATTTAAATAAGTCTGATATATGAGTAGCGTTTTATCGAAGTTGCGTTTCCCCCCGAATGTTTTGAACAAACAGCACTTCAAGCAGCTTTTTTAAATGTTTTTTTGCCATATCATAAATATTTGATATAATCAGCTTTGTGTCGACAAGCTAAATTTAGCTTCATGAGATAACTTTTCTTCTGAAAGCAATTGAAGTATATTGCTTTTATGTTTAAATCTGTCAGTATCCATTTCTTTGAAGTTTTTTATTCGAATATTAAAATGGTAATGAACTTCTGCTCTTTTTCAATCCGTGGTTCGAGTCTGATGGATCAACCATCCAAAAATGCTTCACGGCCATTTCGGAACCATACACCAACCATTAATTAGCTATGTCTCATGTATAAAATGAATTTATCTACCTATTCAAGAAACATATAAATCCATATTATTAATACTTTCGTGGCAAAGTTTTGCTGCATGTCTATTGTTACGACATACACCATTGACATCTGCTGATTGCTTCATAAGAAACCATATAAATTGAAAGTTATACAAATTTTTCATTTATGACAAATATAATGATTTTGCTGGGATTAGTCTGTTGAAAAAAAGACCTCTTTTCATGGAGGATTACGTAAAATAGTGATTTATATATCAAGGCACTAAAGTCATACTTTTTGTCACGAATGATAAAGAGACGTTAATGCAGCATTAAATATTATATTTTTTTCGCCCAGATTCGAAAATATGTGGAATTGAGGGAAGCAGAATGGGGTATGAGTCAGATGTCCATTTACTATTTTGTTGTGTCTTCCTCTCTTAGTCATCGCTTGCTTATTGTTGATTTTATTCCATCCATTGATATTTATTTTAATCTTCCTCTATTTCGGTTTTCTGGTGGTATCCATTTCGTTACTTTCCTTGGTAATCTTGCTTCTGTCATTCTATAAATATGGCAGTTCCATACCAGTTGTTTCCTTTCTATATATATTTGACTGTCTCTTTTACACCGATTTGTTCCTTAATTATCTCATTAGTAACTCTTTCCAACCTTGATGTCTTAGATGCCCTTCTCATTACGTCAATTTCTGTAGCTTATATTTTCCTTTATTTGTTTTTTAGTCGCCACGTCTCTAATTCAGACATTGACGTGCTTTGTTTGCCTATATCTCAATCTCCATAGAATTTCATCTTTTTCGTCCTTCTATTATCTGTTTTCCTTGATTATTCTCGATTGTATTTTGGGGTCATCCGTACCTTCTTTATTGAAATTTACGCTATTGCTATCACATTTTTTATTGTCTCATTATTTTCGATACGTGATCTCTTCACCAATGCACCAAGGAGATATTGTGTTTTTGATATATTCATTTGAAGACCTCATATTTCGTACTCTTCTTTAAGTTTACATTTTTTTAGATCGCTCTGGAGGAAGAAGTAGAGGCAGAGCAGGAAGAGGGATGAGAGGCATGAGAGGTTCACCAAGAGGTTGGAGAAACTAATATTAGGTGTTTGAAAAGAGCAGCATTTCACAATCGCCCACTTGGCTACAGAAATGATTGAGAATTCTTGGTAGTACCTAGTGTAAAGGGATGGTTTCATAGTAATACTTCCTCTTACTAATAACCATTTTTTTTCTGAAAATTATGTCTAGTTAACTACAACATTTCATTCCTAAGTATTAATTTTAGAAATCTAATTGGAATGAAGTTGCAGATTATTTAATGAGCATTTTTTTGAATTTAAATATTTAATTAAAGAACAACAAATAATGATTGAAGTTCAAATTGTTCACATCGTGTCTCTTGAAGAAATTACCCTTAAAACTGAGAAGAGCATTTTTGTTGTGGATGGATTTGTTCGCAAACTCGCGTGAACTTTGATTATTATTTTTTTTTGTCATTTTCATTATAAATATAGAATACAGTGGGAGGAAATATTACTAATCATCTAATGATTTTCCTTTTTTCTAGGTTTAATATGTACAATTTTGTTTTGACAAAATACATCGTATTTTACAGTATCTATCTTACGTTTATTTTTTTAGATTAATATCAATAACACATTTTTTTATCTAATATTCTTGATAGCAGAGATTTAGAAACAAATCGTAACATAAATGCGACCTTATAAATAAATACACGATCATATATCTATTCGAAGTTTTATTTGTTGGTGTGGAATTTTTAATATTTTTACTTAAATAGGAATGTAAAGCCGCATATCAAAACTTGAAAGTTCACAAAAAGTTTGATTATTATAAGACTAGGGGTCTTTAATTAGTTAGGTTATTTCCCTTTGCTTTGTAACATGGCGTTGCCTATACTAGTACACAGTTATTGAATATTCGGAAGTGCCGACTATGTTTAAAGAAACTGCGAAAATATTCATTGGAAATAATTAAATTGGTCCTAAAATCTGATCCACTTTGAAGGTTAATTAACTCGAACTCTGGCTGTTCCTAGACAATATCTGGAGGTTATTTGACCTCACCAACGTTTTAATGTAAAAATCGAACCTTTCTACATATAAATTTATATTTTACCTTTGTCCTTCTATCCTCTAAAAGGGATCTTACTGTGAGCAATAGGTTTTTATTGAAATTCTTACATTTCAATTCTCAATTTGGTTATATATAATAAACTCTGATGTAAAAATATATGGAAGTTTTTATTACTTTAATTTGTCAAAGTAAAAACATGCAAATTTTCATTATAAAAAATTCAACTATAGATTGAAACAACAATTTACGTTTAATCCATTTAAATAATCATAATTATAATAAACAATTCAATAAACGTGTGCCTGCGTTAAGGGGAACTAAGAAATTCTGAAAAAAGTTTTTATGTAAAATTAATCTTTTTAACAGTCAAATAGGTGAAATAAAAAAAAAGTGAAATAAACTAAAAAATTGTCTTAAAAATTATATATGTATAATATAATTAGGTACAATTAATAACAATCTGTTTTTTCATATAACTATGTTTAAGAATTATCACCATAATCTCTATCACCCACGTTAATTCGGTCAGGGGCAGAAGTAACGTTAAAACCTAGAATTCGGGCGTCCACCTTCAACATTTTGGATTTTTTGATTTTCTTGTTTTTGCCCTAAAAAATAAATGACGTTACAAACATTACGAACGGGGCTAATGACATGCGGACAAACACTTGTAAAAGTCTCCAGAAGCTACTTCTTGTAGCAGCGGCAACGTCATAAGCACATTTTTGCTAATGCTCGTTTGACTGTATTTACACCCATTTATCATCCTCGTATAATGGCTTCGCGGCTTATATACCTACATCTCGTTGAAACTTGTAACGAGCCATAACGGTCTAGTTGGTGAGGTTGTCAAAATGCTAATTTTTAATACAGAGATCGGATGTTCGAATCCTCTGTTGAACGAAATATTTATTAAATAAGCCACTTGCTCATAGTCCAAAGAAGAGTTACAAACAAACTCACAAACCCAAATAGAGGCGAAGCTAATAAAAGCGTGTTAAAAAGCAATCTTATTCAAAATGAAATAGTCTGAAATGTTCTGCTTATACCATATTCAAAAATCGTCGCAAATAAAACAATTTACACATTCTTTTGCCAGAAAAAGTTCTTAACCTTAACTTATCGCAGACATTTTTTCAGAACATATGAAGAGGAACAATTTTGTTACACTGTCAATAAACTGTTGACAAAACCAAATTGAAAACTGTTGGGATATCTAAAAAATACTTTGGAATAATTACCTTACCTTGACCTCTTGGAATTCAGTACTATGTTGCAAGGATGGGGTAATAGCAGGAGCTGGAGAACACATATCGTCTTTGTGAGCATTATTTCTGGGCTTAAACGAACGTCGCTTCTCCAAAAAATTCACAGCAAACTGATGAGTTGCATTGTTGTCGCCTAAATATTCCTTACAGTATTCTTTAACATCAAATGCCGATTCAATGTCTCGTAAGAAAGTAACGAAAGTAGGAACTAAAAGAAAAAGTAGATGTTATCATGTTGAATTGCTAGATACAACAAATGTAAATAATTTAAATGGTAGTATTTTTTATGTGATAAAATACAAGAAACATGTATTTTATTCTCAATAATTTTTGATCAGGTTCATAACTAATGATAAAATATAAATAATATTTTATTATATTGGTAGTGAGGACAATCAAAATTTACATAACCATTAAATCCTACAAATAGTATCGGAGAATTTGTTCTAAATAAGACTTAATTTTGGACTACCATGAAAGTACTCAAGAATATTTTGCAACGCTAAAAAATGCAGGTTGTCATACTATGTTAGATAACAAAAAACAAACTATTCAATTAAAATAATACGAAAACAAATATGATTCAATTCTATATGTTTAAGATAATAAAGTAATATTTTTTTACAATAAAATAAAATATTTGAAAACTACATTCTCTACTTTTGTTGTAATCATTAAAAATCTCAATTAACTTATGGAGCTACTTAATCGTTTCAGTTCATTTTCACTACCTGTATATTTCGAGGTATACTTACTATCTACATTAGTTGAAATATTTGATAAGGTTTTGTAGCACCAATTCATAAAATCGTCCGTTGACGGTCCGTTATTATTGTGATTAGTTTTATTTGATTCATCTTTTTTAGTTTTCACATTCTTTGCCGGTTTCTGTTGTTGTGGCTTTGGGGCTGCACTAATATTATTTGTAGAATTATTTTTAGATACAGTGGACGGTTTATGCACACCTTGTTGCTGTTGCTGCTGTTTACTGGAAGAATCATCCCAAAAACCACCTACAAAATAGAATAGCAGCAAAATTTGTTTTTTCAACAATATTATAAGTTGCTGATTAAACATTTCAATTTAAAGAGAATATTTTAATCTATTACCCGAACTGGCTGACCAATTAGTAGATGCAGATGCCCACGTTAAATTTTGATTGCTCCAAATACTACTGCTCGTATTATTGACCACTGGTAATGGCTCCTTTTCTTTTTGTAATCTAGTTTCTGCAGCTTGCTGTTAAATTGATATTAATGAAATGCAGCATTGATAAAAATAATAAAATATTTACCTTTGCTAATTTTTCTTGTTCTTCCGCTTGAATTTCAGCAAGCGACTTTACCTTTCTTGGTTCTACAGGTTTGTTAGCCCAGTTGAATTGAGAAGGTTGATTTTTTTCCTGTTGTAATTGTTGCTGTTGTTCTTTTTCCTATTGAATAAATAATATATTGCTACAATAAATTGGTTAAAACATTGATTTAGTGTAAACGATAATACAAACATCAAATAAGATGATAACGAAATGATAATAATTTCAATATATATATATAAAATTTATTATTATTTCCAACTCTATATCATGATGAGAATTATTTTTCATTGGATAATTTATTCACACAACACCCTTTGATGAAGATATATTCACAGTGAAATATGTATACTTATTTTCTTAGTTGCTTTTTCATTATGTTACAAACTCATATACTTATGTAGGCCTTGAAGATGTCACCATCCAACAAAACATTTACAATATATAGTAAACGTCATTCTATAGGCCCCTACAAAACTGCTTGCCAAAAATAATTTAGTTTGCGGTTTTTCCACCATGCAATAAACTAAATGCCGAACCTGACCCTTGTTTGGTACTTTAAAGAATGTAGAACCGTCTGAAGCCCATTTTAAGTAGAAGAAATAAACACTAGATTTATTTTCACTTTTACATAAATACAAATTAAAGCATTGGAATTGCAATGTATAAATATATAATACTGAATATATTGACTAATTGTATACCTGTATCCTTTGAATATGCAAAGCTGCATCAATTGCTTTTTTCTCCCTTTCAGCTTTTTGAATTTCAGCAAGACTTAATCCCATATTGGCGTTTGCTTGAGTCCAAGGTGCCGCTTTAGCCAATCTCAATTGCTCTTGTTGTAATCGCTTTTCTTCTTCCAGTCTCCTCAGCTCTCTATCTTTCAATTCTTGTCTAAAGTTAAAAAGCATGGCAGTTTACTAAATTAAAAATAAATATACAAAAAACACACACCTTATTCTTTCTTCCTCTAATTTCTTTTGTTCCTCACTTCGCTTCTTTGCTTCTTCTTCAGCTTTTCTTTGTTCTTTAAGTTTTCTTTTCTCCTCTAATTCCCGCATCCGTTTTTCCTCCGCCTCTTTTTTAGCTTTCTCCAACTCCCTTTTAATCCGTTCGTCCTCCTTTTTTCTTTTTTCCTCTGAAGCCTTTTTCTCTGCCTCTAATCTCTTCTGTTCTTGTTTTCTCTTTTCCTCCGCTTCTTTTTTTGCTTGCTTTTCCTCAAACTCTTTCTTTTTCTTAAGTTCTTTAGCTGGTACCTCCTCTTTTTGTTTTTGTTCTTTTTCTTTGTCGGCTTTAGAAGGTTTTGGTTGTAATGCTTGTTGAAGTTTCTCCGATTGGGTTAAAGGAGGCGAAGGAGCGGTAGGTACAGAGTTATTTTGTAATTCCCACATAGATATAGGTGGAGCTTCGGTTTGAGATTGCCACTGAGGTGTACTATTATTAGAAGCAAAAGAATTTTGTTGCCACAAGGAGTCAATCTAAAAAGTAGTATTCACTTAATGGAAAGTATATAAAATTCCAAATTTCGTGTGTAGTGCAAAGATAAACATGGTTAAAAAAATTCACTTCATAATTACATACATTAAATGTCATAGTGCTAAAATTTCATCAATTGAAAGCGGCCAGTAACCTGTGAAAAGTACAGCTCACATCTGTTCTTTTTTTGTCAGAATATTATAGTAATTCCCTATCAAGCTTGCTACTCTTGCTGACGCCAACGCACATCACCAGATCAGATGGGGCAAATTTTATAACAATGCAAATTTCAATATTTAAACTCCAAAAACTTTGATATTCTTAACAATAACAGACAACGTTCACTAATGCAGTGAAAAAAAGAGGTTTTTGACATAACTTTTCAAATCATACACAGTAACAAAGTGACATGTGACAGATAAACCCTCTATATGTCTGATCATCTAAGTATAAGATTAAACCGGGAGGCAATACCAACTCGCCTACTGAGAGTTTTACATCAGGTACCTCTAAATAATACAGAAACGGTAGAGGAACTAGAAGAAGCCTCTAATCACTATTTATCATCATCAAAGTGGCATATGAAAAACACTACCCAGTAAAATCAAAGGAAATAAATATAGAAGCGCCTTGGTAAACAGGGAATTGGGCCACTTGAAAACTAAAGTTTAACAATGCAAAGAATACTGGCAATAAGGTAGAATATAGAACAGCTTCTTTATGTCTCTCTGGTATATAGTTGGTTCGAAACTGGCGCAGGAGCTGGATTGGGAAAACGTATAGGTGTAGAGTGGCTGAAAAGACAAAACAACTCCCCAAAAAATCTATAAATCTACAATATCTTATTAATCAAGATATTGTGTTATTGTGCTATTTTTAAAATCAAAAAATATAAACTTACTTGAGGCGGTGTTGGTTGTTTCTGTTGTTGTAACTGTTTAAGTAGGCATGTAATAGGGTCGTTACTTGGATTTGAGGAAATTTGTTCAACGGAACCCCTAGATGTCGGTCGTGGCATATTAATATTTCCTCCAATACTGACTGGTATATTGCTTTGCATTCCCGGTATAGGTATTCCACCCGTATTTAGAGAAGGTGTCTATACACAAAGAAGAATTCACATCATACACAAATGACGATATAAAAACACATACGAAATTTATAATGTTAGTTAGTTCGTCCAGTACATACAATAAAGGAACTGTGAACTTACAAAAAAAATCTACTTGTCTGTGTCATTGAATACTATGTAGCGTCACATCTACTGGAATTTACGGATAGGAATCTTTTGATGATTAATAAAATTATTTTTGAGCAATTCATAATTCTAGGTTTGTTAAAAGTTGAACTATACAGAGGAATTTTCGTTTCGAATATTGCCTAATGATTTAGACCAAGTTGTTTCTGTTAATTCCATATACATATATTTAATATTAAGCCTTTATAACCAAATAACTTATGTATTCTGTTGGTTATTTTGTGTGGCTGAGGAGTTCTACCTTAACATTTTGTGAACATTGAATATATAGGTTTTTCCAAGTAGTACTGGTAGTCTAATGTTACATTTTTATTTGATAACTGCAGCACCATCTCCTATGGTGATTTTTGAATCATCTGTTCACCATTTACAGGGCATTCCCTGTAAGCGTTCGCGGCACCTGAAATACTCTTTTGGGCGTTCCACATAGCGACTACGATCGTTGTGGTCGCGGCTAGAACGTCATGACTAACGTTTACGACGACCCTTTATTAAGAGGTGGGTCGAAGTGAGCGTTGAAAAAATTAGCTGAATTTTCAAAACTCAAGCAACGCAGATTGCAACCATGATTCTATAATTAATATTTTCAACTATTTCGATTATTGAAATTAGGCATATATGAAGGTGTTATACCTTATGTATAATCCATAACAAACTAGAATGAGTACCTTCAAATTCTATGGACTACTAAATATGTGTCAATTGACCTGCCACTCTGTTTTGTCATTCGCTAATATTTATTTTAACACTCAAAACGCTTCATAAGCCATTCCACATGAGTTTACAATTACAACGCTCTGGACTAAGTAGAACAGGAATGGACGGGGTCGTGAATGTGATTGAGTGCTTAGTATAATGTACCCTTAATAGTATTTCTTTAGGAAGTTTGGATGATTTATTTCTTTTCTCAGTCTTTCTTCTTACTTAGCCCCTTGTTATAATATGCTTCTTCTTAATTGTCTATCTAGTTAAGTCCAAATATTAAGTAAAAGTGATTTAAAATAAATATTGAATTTATAAAAATCACTATTTATGATAGGAATTTCCATGAAACTAGGTAGAATGTTTTGAGTTTCATTAGTCTGATATTTATAAATTCTTCAGTTTCAAAAGTTATATATAGGAGAGCATTTCCTTATTATACAAAATTAGAAGCTCTTTATCAATTATACCAGTTATTGATTCTTTCATGCGAACAAATGTATCCAATAATTTTGGATGTTACCTGTAAACTGGATATACTTGTGGATAATCCTTCTGGCTGAGGTATATTTCCAGGTATAGAATTTCCTAAACCTGCAGGTAAATTATTCGGAAGAGCCGTCGTAGGCAGTCTATTTTGCATGGAAAGGAGGTTGGTCATATGCAACTGCAAATGAGGATCTAATGTACCAGGTATGTTTTGGGATTGTTTATCGACCAATCCTTGCCCTGGTAGTTTATTTGCCTGAAACAGTGTCAGTTATTCATGGAAGAATGTCGGTGTTTCCGAAACTCACTTGCTGCATTTGATTTATCATGTGCATTAAAGGATTGGTCGCTGGAGGTTGTTGCAAATATTGGAGATCTTGAGAAACCTGCTAAAATAAAATAATAATAAAAGAAATAATCATATTGTTAATAAATTGAATCAAGTCATTTGTAAAATTTTTACCAACAGAATAATTGCAACTAATGACAAAATAAGGAGATAGCCTGACCATCCCAAATCTGCATAATCAATTGAATTGAAAATAAAATTATTTCCCTATATTATTAATATTTTTAAAATACTTCCATTACTCACCTATTTCCATTCAATAAATGTCAAAAATAGATAAAAATTTCTAAACATTTACTCCTAAGATAATATTTGTCTAAATGTTAGTGACTTTCATGGTACAAACTATGATCGGATTATTGATTTAAGTTTCTTTTCAATCAACATTATAATTTTTGTAGTACCTGTTGTTGTTGCTGCAAAATCAGTCTTTGAGCCGCTAGTTCTTGTTGTTGCTGGATTGAAATAGCAGTCCATGGTTCAGTAAGAAGTCTGGCTTGAGCCTGTTTGAATGCTGCCATCTGAGATAAATATTGCAATTGCATAATATCTGGCTCAGGTTGTACTTTTGTGATATCGTTTTTCAATACCGGGAAACGACTGTTCACTAGGAAAGGATTCACTCCACCACACAAAGTTATTAATTCACCTAATAAAAAGAACCGCTCATCACACTGTCTTCGCACTTTTAATTGATTACTAAAATATCCAGCTTTGTACCATTCAGCCATTTCTATGTTCGAAAAAGGACCTTGCATTTGTCCCTGGAAAATATATTTGCTCTTGTAAATGTAAGAAATTATTTTCATTGTGAATGATTATAAAAAAAATGTGTTTTTCAAGTTGAGGAGGGAAAATTTTCATCCTATGTAGCACTAAAAAGAGTACAAGGAAAGACATTAAATGTAGAGAATGGAATAACCAGAAAAAGTTGTTACAGAACATATAGATGAAATCGAAATAATAGAACAAAAAGGGGAACTATAAAATAACAAAGACTAGGGGAGATATAAATAAATCAAACATTTATGTCACGAAAATTAACAATGTAATAACTACAGATGAAAATACAAATACCTGGAAGTAATATTTGCTAAAGAAGGATCATATAATAATGATCAAAAGTACATACATGAATTATGCAGAAAGGTGAACACTGGAATAAAGGATGAGAGAAATTTATATAAAAGTTTTGACAATATCAGCCAAAACATTAAGAAAGGGAATAGGTTCCTAATTACTTAATAAAGGAGGAATGGAAAACAGAAGAATGTCTCATATTACATGGATATGAATTATTTTATCTAAACACCACAAGAGAGATAATAATAGGCACATATGAAAAAAAGGAATAAGAATGATGCAAAAGATAAATAAAAACTGGAGGTAATAGCAAGCAAATGATATGTACAGATACAGTCGAACTCCAATAATTCGAACTGCAAGGGACCGTAGCAAAAGTTCGAATTATCGAGGTGTTCGAATTATCGGAGTTGTGCACATTTACATACATATATGTATGCATTTCGATGCATCTTTCCATTTTATAAATAAATAAATATGTTATGGGTATATAACATGTTTATTTATTTATTTATTTATTTAAAATAATAATTTGTATACGTTCGAAGAATTTTTGGTCCTAAAAAGGACCGATTATTTATCTTAAAATAAAAAAAAATACATATATTTATTTTTTTGTAAAGAAATCAGCTATGCTAGATTGCTTCATGCTGACGATTTTTTCCTTTGAAGCAAATCGAGTGATTCGACAAAATATCGTCGTCTTACCTAGAATCTGAAGATTCGAATTTTTCAATTTTTTTCAACACTAACAGTTCGAATTTTTTAATACCTTTGTACATACATAATTTATACAAGAAAAATTCGAATTTTTCAATTATTCGAACATCAAAAATTCAAACTTTTCAATTATTTTAACGCCAAAAATTCGAATTTTTCGGTAATTAACACAGAAAATACGAATTTTTTTGATAATTCGAACTTCAAAAGTTCGAATTATCGAGGTTTTTTTACATGTGTTAGTAATAGGAATGTCAAGGGACCGACGCAAAAGTTCGAATTAACGAGGAATTCGAATTATCGGTGTTCGAATTATCGGAGTTCGACTGTAGTACTAAAAAACCAATATGTTTAAAGAAACAGCCATGTGAAATGATTTTCTTATTATAACTTAATTACTAAATAAAAAAAGTTATAGTAGAGACCCGATTTAGTGCGCTTGGATAATAGGAAATCCAGGTAAATGAATGAAAAGAGGCAGTTTTTCCATGTACTTATGTATAATACATTTGGGAAAGTCATTAAAAATAACAAAAACCAAGTGAAATTGCTTTCACTAAAAATCAATGTTCAATAAATTATATTTTTCAAATTACCAAAATACTTCAAAATTATAAAAAAAATACTATAAGTACATGATATGTAATACATAGTTTAATCCATTACTAAATTCTGTATTACATATATAACTATGGTATACATGTCGTGAGGGGTTAAACAACTACAAGTGATAGCTGTTACAGTGGAACCTTCTGTTACAAATGCATGGCATCTTGCTACTGTAATGTGAAAGATGAAGATGTGCTGATTCCAGTAATTTTAACCGATTTGGTCTTCAATTTCGAGTGAATGGAGTTTCCAGTGCATCCGTATTTTACTATGATTATCCATAAAGATCAAAGTCAAGTCAAGTTTTGCTGGTGACTGCAGTGGCCAATACTGTGTTGCTTGGTCCAGAGTTTAATACCAAAAAAAGGTATTCCCCCACTTACAATAAAGCTCAAAATATTCTCTATTCATTACATTGAAATAAACAATTTGATAAATAAAAGAATTCCTTTTTCCCAACAAATAAACAAAATGAATCTTTTTACCTAACACTGTGGGTATACGCTAGTCAAGAAATAAAATATATAATCGAGTCGCCTCTGCATTACTAGAAAAATCTATGCCAATTGTCACTCAATTTCTGTATTTACGTTATATTTAAATTACTACCTGTGGATCTTGGTAAAACCATTTATCTACTACTGTAGGTGCAGCTAAGTTTGGAGGTGGTTGTACACCACTAACTTCAAAATTATTGGGTATTTGCTTAGGTACTTCCTCGTCCACTACCAGTTTAAGAACTAAATCCTCTTGTAGCCTTTCAAAATCTGAATCATCGGGCCTTTAACAAATATAGAAATATATTTTAAAAAATTATATAAAATATAATCTGTTTATACAAAATTTAAAAATAAAATTACATGAAGTTCCTTTCATTAATGGGTAAAACACAAACAATTATGGAAAGTTTTGTGAGATTTTTGTCATTTATTATACAAATATCTTTTAAAATTATTCGCTGGCAGAATTAATGGATAATTTATTATTTGGCTAAAATTTTTATTAAAAAAACTTTGAATCCTCTTTTTAACATATGCTGCTTTGCAAAACATGTAAATTTAGAAAAATATAAATTATGGTTTGTCCAAGTAAAATTTTGAAATGAACCCTAACAATCACCAAAATCATAATTTACTACCAAAGAGTGTACATGGAGATCCCATGTAGTACTATCAATTTCTATTGCTTCAAAAAGTTCCACAAGGTGGAAAAAAATCACAAAAGTGGATGAGGGCTTGTAAATAATGCAAATCAGCATCAATTTTGTAACTTGAAGTACTAAGACAAAGCTTTGATGCATCTATTTCAATTCATCAAGATTTTGTGTGACACTATCAACAAGAATTAAGCAATTATATGATAAGAAAACTGCTTAAAGTTTGATGGGAGGTCCAGGCAAATTGATCTCCTTTAACTCCTGCACAAAGAAGAACACCAATGGTCCAATGCAATGTTCACTGTAGATCAATATATAGTATTGCTAACAAAAAGTTTGCACAATACTGCAACTAAGGTATGTGTATGAAGTGACTTTAATATGGAGACCCTCACAGACATGGTGGTCACTGAATAAGGTCGTCTTTATGCTTGCATCTACATTGTTGAAATATTAAAACAAATTGTACCTTTTGCTTCCTTTGCAGGAACAAAATCCTCTTCCTGCATGACAATGGTCGACTACATATCACAAGAATAATCCAAAATTATCTACAAGAAATCGAAATCCATACAATAGTATGGTCATCTGACAACAATGATCTCAATCCAATAGACCATTTTTCAGATGTTATGCATGTTATAAAATAAAATTTAAATTCCAATTTTGTCATATATTTTATAATTTTAATTTTTAATGTGGTTTCATATTCCACAAAAGCTTTAAATAATCAAAAGTTTTCTTTTAATGTTAAAAAGGTTTCATTAAGAATAAAAACATACCTAGGAGCTTCATTAACAGATCCGTTAGAAATCACTGGTGGATTATCACTATTTTTTGTCAATTTTGGGGGACCTTCTGACTTAGCTCTTTCTTGAACATTTATGGTTTTATCTATTTTTTCTGGTACACTAGGATCTGACTTTTTCTTTTCTTCTACATGATCTTTTTTATTTCCATTTTGGGATACATCTTCTATTTCTTTGAACTGATTCTGAAAGAAGACGTCTCTGTAAATCTGTCAAAAACACCAAAGGCAGTACCCAAGAGATAAGTTTTGATTTAAGCAATAAACACTTATAATAACCTCAAATAGTTATCAACAATAATTATGAAGTTGATAATGATTAAGATGATTGCAAAAATAGTAATTGTAGTCTTCCTTAAACTACTGAATGCATGCATTTTAAACATATAAAACCATTGTGTCACAGATCTAGCCTAAGAAATAAGTATGTTAAATTACCCCAATGTAGAAAGTGCCAGAATATTTCAAAATTTGAATAAGTCAATAGCTCTTAGCTTAAATCTGAGATCTATTATTAAGTTCAACCACATACGAATGATGAATGAGTGATAACATTATGTCAGAATAATCTCTAGTTTAGATATTTTGATATATAAAATTATTAAAAATGATTGCTACCTCTTCTAAAACTTCCTTTTTATGTATGGTTTCTTCATCTTTCACAAGGGATAAAGTGGACTTGGATGAAGTTATTGGAGGTGGCTGACTTTTTGTTGAAATATGTTGTTGTGATGTTGATTTCTGGAGACCCATTTCCTTTCTATGAGGTTTACCTTCAGGCTGAAACATACCAAAATAATAAAAGGATACATCCTATACATATACATATTATCTTTTATATAACACAGATAATTAACTTTAAAATTGCTTTATATATGGAAATATGACGAATATGTTTTTATTTTCCTGACTAATTTCAATGGATCAGATATAAATAAATAACCAATTTCTCTTCAAAACGTAAGATAGAAATTCAATCATACTTATTTCAGATCTTTAGTCAAGAGTCAGGTCTTAGGAACTGTTAAAAAGCTACAAAATTTATATTACTATAACTAATTTCCTTCACCACATCTAATTTCAAAGAAATTAAGGTAAATATTTGAGCATCATTATTTTAGAGAACAGTCAGATTAAATTCAAATATTTAGAAGCAAATTCCAGAAAATCTCAATACCTCAAGATTTGCCCATTTCTTGGGTAAAGCCAATAATACAATTCAAAATTGGTATCATGAAAAGTAGATCATTAATTGGTATTTAAGATAATAAATAAAGGAATTCTGGAATAGGTTAATCATTTTCCCTTAAGTAGTTTTTAGAAAATATAATAGAATTTTTTTTACTATGGAGGAGAATATGTGACAAGATACTGCTTACTCTTAATGTGTTAGTGATCTTTGAGTAGTTCTTATAAAAATAGAATGGGTACAAACTTTACCCAATACATTTGATTAATACTAGACAAGAAAAAAAACATAATTCTTAATGTGCTTGATGCATTTGTTTATCTACTCACAAATCCATTAACGAATTAGTGTCTGTAATTTAATAATTCCTTGAGAATTTCTACAAAAAAATACATGAAAACTTAGTTTAATGAACTCACATCACTGATGAGATCTTTTACCATTAATGTTTTGTAATAACTTTATAATTCTATTGTTATTATTTGAGCCAACAGTTTACAATTTTTTTCAAATTTGTATTTATAAGGATATCCAGCTGCTAGTGAAAAAATAGACTCACATAAATAAATTTTTTTATAGAAAAAGTTAAGTATGTCCAAACAATTAATCTAACATCTTTAGTCAATTTGATATTTCAAACTCCATAATGTACCCATAAACTTCTCTCAATGTAGATAACTTTGATTAGTAAATTTAATATAGCCCATATAATACAAGAATAAAAGTAAATTTGGCCTCATTATCCCTTGATAAAAACCAATATTTACTTAATATGTAATGGAAGTTCTGAATTATTAGAAATTAATGTATTTTCATTATTAAGGTTAGAACTGACAGAAATGTTTCACTATCAACTCAAAAAGCGAATTTTCACTGAATCAAAGAATGTGAATCTTGATATGTGTACAAATGAAAAATGTACCTGCTCATCATCAGATCCATGAAAAGCTCCCTTTTCATCAAATGTACCCCCTCCTTCAGTTGGGTTTTCTGTAGCCCATTCTGGCAGATGATCCTCACTTTCCCATGATTTCCGGGCGAGTGGGGCACGATTATCATTCCAACTAGTTCGGCCACCTCTCTCTGGGGGTCCTGTTCTTTCCTCAGAATCCCCTTCGCCCCTCCAGCTTGTAGAGCGCCCTGAGTATCATTTAAAAAATACTAAATGACTATACAAAAAAATATATCTTAATGATCAAGCAATTTCTCAAATCAAAGTAACAAGCTAAAAATAGGTGGAGAATCATATCGTTCATATAAGAGCACAAATTATAGATTAGAAAAGATTCTAGCATGAAAATTTTCGATATTTAGATGTTAAATCACAAAAGATTTGTGTCAAAATTACAGTAACACAAGTTCACACCATTACTAAAATAGTAAAAAATTACTAGATATGGGAACTGATAGTAACACAAAAACAAAAGTAAAAAGTCAAATAGCACCATCAATATCACATATTACCTATTTGGTTACATAAAAATGAGGATATACATAATTATGTTGATATTAAAACTCATATATGGTTAAATAAAATCGTACCCCATTTTTCATGTCCACTACTTCGCCCTGGTCCACTTGTGATAGTACTTCTCCATCCGTCATCTTCATCATTTCTAGCCCTTCTCCAATTGTCTGAAGTTGTTCTTTGATTTATGTACTCCTTTCTAGGACTCCACTCTGTCTGTTCTCCATTGCCCCACCCAGAATCGTACCCTCCTGTTAGTCTACCATATTGGTAACCTCTTCCCCTGCTTATTCGACCACCCCTTTCCAATGACCCACCTCTTCCACGAAGTGGACCAGGGGGCACTGCATTTGGTCTAGGCTGCCAACCTCTCTAATGAAATAAATTTTCATGATAACAGGGCATTTGGAACTAGAAGTATGGTAAGTTTATGCTACTTACCTCTTCATCAGTTGTTGGCAACAAAGCTAATGGCTGGAGGCAAATATCAGAATAGAGACATTTAAAATTTGATAGAGAGACAGGTGGCTTTACATTTTTATCAAATAAGGCTAACATCTCTTCACGTCCATACCTGTAAAAAAATTTAATTTAGAAATAGGACTTTTTGTATACTTGCTAAATAATGCATTTGTTCTCTTATGCTCCATATTGAAATTTCTAATTTATTAGTAATTCATCACAAAGTTTTATATAAAATATATTTTCAATTAAAAGCATACCCTGAACAGTCAAAATTATAAAGCATGTGTAATTGCGAAGATTTAATTTAACACTATCTATTAATACAAAACATATAAGGCAAATATTTTGTAACTGACCTACATCATACTTAAATTTTAAATGTTATACAAGTCAATGTGACTGACAACATTACTATTAGTATAACATTTAATTCTTGATGTGAAATTTGGTGCAAACTCAAATATTTTATTGTAGAAGATACTACATATATAAATTTTCAAATACATACCTATAATCAGCCAGTTGATATCTTGTTCCTCCACTTGATCCTCCTCCAGTTGTACCCTCAGAAGACAAATTACGTATCCAATCTGGACCAAAATTCATTGAGTCAGTCATCCTAAAAACATAAACAACCTCAGTTCAACTCTATCGTGCGAACGGGCTATATTATATAAATTAAATTCCAGAGCGCTGCAGTAGGAATATAGACATATGTGGACACATGAGTAAAATATAAGTACACAAAAATGGAGGTAACTATTTTTAGACACAAAATAATAGTGGTACAATCTATTACCGGAAGTCACCAACAGAAAAAACGATAATAATTTTCAATTTTTTCCATAAATCATTGATAAAAAGTTCTTCACAAAGCATGAAGAGCAAGGCCCCAGGCATAGACTAGGTGGCACATTGATTTTCACGAGTAAACTACATTTGCATGAAAATATGTCTGTAAAACTGTCAAATATAATTATTGCATTTCTGTAATCACTAAATTTTTTCGTAGTTTTCCTTATATTTTTGCATTTACCTGAATATTTTTGTTTTACACTTGGTAAAATGCGAACAACATAAATGGCTGCAGAAAAATTGTAGGTTATCGCGCATGTGCTTTTATTCTAGGATCTCAAACGTCAAAAAAATTTAAACTCCAAATTCCACTAAATCAAAAGTTATGTTCGAAATTAATACAAAAAATGTTTATAACCAACAAAATAAATTTTTATTTATTATACAACGTGTACAATATTTCAAACTATCTCGCAATGTAAACATAACAAGTTTATTTTGAGAGTTTTTAATGCACTATTTAATTATTATCTAATTGAGAATAAATTACCAATAGAATTGTGAATGTGAAATAGAAATTTGTTCTGTGGATTATCCAATATTGGCTGGATTAATTAAAGAATATCAATACCATAAACATGCATTTGAATGTTGTCTATGGAGAAGGTCTCATCATATTTTAATGCAGTATGATAACCAATACATGCCAATATGTGTGTATGACTTCAGTAATTTGTTGTTAACATAACTGAATTTAAATTAAATCAACCTACAGGGTTTTTGTCAACTATAATCCGGGGTCAGGTAGATCACCTATCATATCAGCTGATTACTTAGAACAAAATTTTGATCAGTTTCCAAACGTCACATTCTGTTTTCGGTGGAAATTTTAAACTCAAAATTTAACCTACAACAACCTTTCATTTTTATTACTTTAGTTTCGTGTTTTAATTCATTATTTCATTGTTTTTAAATATTTATAGAGCTTAATTCAGTCATGTAAAAAATTTTAAATGTTTTAATAATTACTATTGAACAGTGATCAGCAATTTAACAACACGCATGTATTTTACTACAACTTTTTAAACCAATAAGCTATTTTATGTCGAAAAGCCAAAAAACTACTGAGATCGCAAGCCTCCGTAATCTGTCAATTACGCTGCTCATAAGAATTAATCAAATATAACCAAGTAATGGGATTAATAACATTTAAGGTTCAAAAAATACAAAACAAAATTCCCCGTTTAGGAAACTAAAGTAATTGAAGTAATCAAAGATTAAAAATTTCCATAGAAAAACGAACTCTTTTATTTCGATTAGTTTCCGAATGTCAGTGGACGTGATCCGGATTACCTTCTGATAATTCAGATTTTTTTATAGTGGTTATATGTTCTGTGATTCAGGTTATGATCAGGTTAATCCAATTATAGTTTCGAAAAGCCCTAAAAACAACCTTTTTATTCAATGATAAACAGAGTATACAAATTATATTGAGAAAATAAGTCCATTTATAAAATGACAGACAAAATTACATTTTCAGATCTGCAACTCAATAATTGGATAATTCGACAATGTGCAACAATAGGTAAAACTTGTTGATTTTTTAATGTATATTTTATTAATTTGTATTATAATTTAAAATTATTATTTTTAGGCGTAAAAATCCCTACACCTATTCAGTCAAATTGTATTCCAGCTATCTTAAAAGGATATGATTGTATTGGAGCAGCAAAGACTGGTAGTGGTAAAACATTGGCCTTTGCATTGCCAATTATTCAAAAGTTGTGTGAAGATCCTTATGGAATTTTCGCATTAGTTTTAACACCTACCAGAGAATTAGCATATCAAATAGCAGATCAATTTGCAGTTATTGGAAAACTAATGAACTTGCGACATTGTGTTATAGTAGGAGGTATTTAAGTAATTTTATTTTCATTTTTAGTAATACAACTTATTCACAGTTACTAGATCAACAAATTGATTGAAATATTATTTTTAAATGCTTTTGTCCACAATAAATGAATCATTTGATATATTTATAACTTAAAAATTGTCCATACTAAACATCTTTTCTTGTTCAACATTTGACTTTTTAGTTTGGCCTAGAATTTATAAATCCATTCATGGTATTCATACTGTTCATTACATCAACAATCATAATTACACTGTCTAATGTGTGTTTCTATAACTAAGTTATCATATTTAAAGACCAAAGGCAAATTGGAACATACTTAATTTGGGGATTTAGGGTCTCTGACTTTGTTATCAAAACTCACTTTTTATGTATAATTGTCAGTATAATGATTCAGCAATAGACTGAAATTAATATTTTACAGTGTATAGTTTAATGTAATTTTAGGTATTGATATGGTAGAACAAGGTATTCAGTTATCTAAACGCCCGCATTTAGTAGTTGCCACACCAGGTCGTTTATCTGATCACATAGAAAGCTGCAAAACATTTTCATTATCAAAAATAAAGTTTTTAGTATTAGATGAAGCTGACAGGCTGCTAAGCGGACAATTTGATGAGCAGATTAAAATAATTTTCAAAGAATTACCCAAAAATCGGCAAAATCTCTTTTTCTCTGCAACAATTACTGATACTTTGGAAAAATTAAAAGAAGTTAGCAATAAAGAATTATTTTTTTATGAAGCTCCTTCTATATCTGATGCTGTTACAGTTGAGGAACTGCAACAATATTATGTACTTTGTCCTAAAGATATTAAGGACGCCTATCTTGCCCAAGTAATAAGAGAGTTTAGGAGTAACAATGAAGAAGGAAATATTATGATTTTTACAGACACATGCAAGTAAGTATTGTACAGCAAGAATACATGATCATTTAAAGGGATTGTATTGATGGTTGTTTTTTAAAATCATTAAAACAATTTCCATAGTTCTAATTAGTAATATATTTATCAATTATATAATAAATTAAAAAAGCATTTGAAATGAAAATAATTTTACAAGATTTGTTTTTTTTTCTCAAGGATATAATACATGACGTTTGTGTTGAGAATACTACACAACAGTGTTCATCAGAAAAAACCTGACTTGTGGAAGACAAGGAACTGGTTATTCCTCAGTGACAATTGCAAATGGTGGTGTGACTTTCCATACATGAAAAGACACACACTCCACAAAATTGAAAGGGCTGCCAACTATTTCTACAGATGAGTATATAAATCATTTCAAACAATGGAAGTACCAATGGGACAGATGCCTTAAAATTTGAAAAGAAGAAAAATAGATGTTGATTTACAAAATGCAATTATGAGCTTATATAAATGTAACATCAATCATATTATTGGTAAAAACCGAATTTCAGAGAAGTAAGATAAAGTGGTAGCTTGAGTCCATTTCTTTTAGAGGAATGAGACAACGTGGTGACTTCAGTCCATTGCTTTTCAACATTAATATAGATGATCTAATAAATATATGCTCATCCAACTGAAAGAAAGTATGCATTGAATATAAAACCTACAAATAGTGTAAATATCCGAGGCAGCATATGCTGATGATATGTAGATATTGTAAAAAACATCTAAGATCTACAGAAAAAACTTTGATATCTGGAACAAAACATTAAAGCAGTTAGGGACGGGGATAAATATGGAAAAAACCATATTAGTGGCACTCAAACAATAAATGTAGATATAGAAGGAAATAGGATTAAAACAGTGAATAAATTTAAATACCTTGGAAGAGAAGTTGAACATACAGACAATGAACATTCAAAGATTGCCAAGAGAACTAAAAATGCCTTAATTACATATTACAGCATAAGCTAACTACTTGATAAATAAAAGAGAAGTTTTGAGAAATTCAAAAGTAAATATTTATTAAGCAATTAATACACCAATTTTGATTTACTGATGTGAAACATGGACTCTCCCTAGTAGACAAAAAAGTACATTCCAAGCTGCAGAGATAAAATATCTTGAGCATATAAGAGGAGTTACAAAAAAGAATTGATTAACAAATGATCAAATATGACAAGATCTTGAAATCATGTCTCATGGAATTCATTGGGCAAAGACAGTTAAGTTGGTGGGGTCATTTACTGAGAATGAAAGATTCAATTTCAGTGAAGGGAGTATGGAAAGAAAAATTAGGCAAAAACAAAAAAAGGGGAAGATGCACAAAATTTGTCTTGTCTTTGCCAGCTAGTTTATGAGCGTTTTCGTAGTGGGATGTGACAAAATTATACACTAAAGTTTTTGAACTTGTAGGTTGATTTTTATTTGGATTTTATTTTTCTTCTCTTAACGTTTGGCTCTTACTAGGAGAATTATCAAAAGAATTATATGTAAAATGATTTAAAAATGTGGTTTAAACTGGTCAAAACATGAATAGAAAATTTTTGCTAAAAATGTCATTAATTATGTCACATAATGTGACCAAGAAATGTAACATTAGATATCAGTCTAAATACTTTAGACAATTAAGGATATATAAGCTATTATATTTTAAAAAAATAATTCTAATAAAAATTATCAATTCATGTTTTGTGCAGTTTAAACCACATTTTTAAATAATTATACATAAAATGATTTTGATAATGCTCCTAGCGAGGAGCGAAGAGTTAAAGAGAAGAATTCATAAATACAAAATTGAAAAGGTGAAAAAAGCGCAAGGGGCTATCAGTCATTTCTATAGATAAATACAAAAAATGTTCCAAATAGTGAAAGAACCTGCGGGGCAGATGTATTAGTTGTAATGGAGAGTATTTTGCAGGGAATAATATTAAGTATAATTGTGTTACAATTTGATGTATATATTCTATTTTGTAGAAACTGTCAAGTACTTTCAATGACACTAAATGATGTAGGATTCGAAAATGTGGCTCTCCACGCTATGATTCCACAACAACAACGTCTAGCAGCTTTAGCAAGATTTAAAAGCAATACTGTAAAAATGCTCATAGCAACTGATGTGGCAAGCAGAGGTCTCGACATCCCCACTGTCGAATTAGTTTTAAATCACACAGTCCCCAAGGTTCCCAAAGAATATGTTCATAGAGTTGGTAGAACTGCAAGAGCAGGTAGAGGGGGTAAAGCTATCACATTGGTTACTCCTTATGATATTAAATTATTACAATCTATAGAAGAACACATAAAAACGAAATTGGTTGAGTGGAAAGTTGATGGTGAGGAAATAGATAAATTTTTAGTGTCTTATACTAAATTAAATAGAGTCAAAATATATTTAATATGGTCAACTTTGCTTGAAAATTGCTTTAATAACAATATAATTTATACAGGGTGCAGCAGTCAATCCTGCATTTTGGAAATAACAGTGGAAATGTAGAAAATGGGTGGGGTGAGCTGTAGTGCTCATTTTGTTGAAATTCATAGCAATCAGCCAGTGCCTACTGTATGTGTGTAATTCAATAAATATGTGGGTGACAAATTTCGAAAATATCGATGGAACAATGAGCAAAAGAGGTATTAAATCCGTTCAAACTCCTGAGAATGTTGAGCATGTGTGCTATAACAAGAAGCCCTTAAAAGTCAGCTCGTCTGCAGAGTGTTGATCTTGGAATTTTTGATAGGTTCATTCTAAGGATTTTGAGGTCAAATTTGTACCATTTGTGCCTTACAGAAGTCAAGTGGTGAAGGATTGGACGAAAACGATTTTGTTGCCCGACGACAATTGTGCAAAACGTTTTTGGGAACAGTTGAAGAAAATGAGGAACTTGTTCACAACCTCTGGATTTTGAGTGACGATGCAAATTTTCATTACTCGGGATTTACGAACAAACGAAACTTCAGGTACTGGATGATCAAAACCCTCATCAATTTCATCAACAATCTCTCAACTCAGTCAAGGTAACATTTTGGTATACCATGTCCTCATAAGCCCATTTTTTTTTCAAAAAATGAAAGGGGGCAGTTTATTACCGCTAAAGTCATTCTTCATTCCTCAACATGCATTGAATGATCAAACTTTATACCAACAAGACGAAACCACACGCGAGTACGAATATTGTTAATGAGATTTTCCTGAATCGTGTGTTATCCTAAAATGGAGAGATTTCTTGGTTTCCCCATTCACCTGAACTCGCACCATGTGATTTTTTCTCTTGTGGATATTCCTGAAACATAAAGTGTAAGAATAACGACCACGTTCAGTTGAGAACTCAAGAAAAGAATCTGATTGGAAATTCTGAGAATTCCTCATGATGAGATGGACAATGTCAGAGTTTGCCTGCAAGAGTGCATTAAACAAGGACGCCAACTGACCGGTGTTATTTTAAAACGTTGATTAATTACATTTACGTTTCATTTATGCTTTTCAATACATAATAAGATTTTGAAAAATTTATTCTTTTATTTTTCACAGACTACTGCATCCTGTATTTAATTTTTTTTGGAATATTACTAAACACTTGCTACTGCTGTATATTATAAATTAAAATATTAATTCTTATATACATTTTGAAAATATTTTATTCTTCTCTTTTCATCCTTTCCAGGTATTTGATGATTTTTGTATCTGTCTTGTCATCATCACTTCAGTCTTCATTATTTTTCATTAATCCATATGTCTTCATTATCACAATATGTCCATACATATCAGCTGCTTCTATTTCTGGTCTTGCCTCCAATTTAATTACTTTTTTGTCGTTGTTCTTCATTTCTTTCCATTTAGTTGTTTCACTATTCTTCGTACATCACTTCCTTGGCATTTCTTTTTATCATGTTTCTTCTTAATTTTTCAATTTTCTTCTATGTATTTTATTGTAGGCACTTCTATCATATTAAATATTTCCATATCAATATTTGTTCTGCTTATATTTTTTTATGCAGTACTGTTCTCATAATTTATTTCTTTATTTTACAAAAATAAAATAATTATCAATTACTTACAATCCAATCACGAAAAAAAAGTAAGTCGTCGAGTAAACATCCCTATCTGCCGCAGGGACGTTTACTCGACGACGCCAAATACCCAGTAGATATTTTGGACCAATTAAGCGAAATTATACCTAATAATTAAATTTAGTACCGAAATTGAGCATTGCATTTAAATTGACCAGAGCGAAAGCGAATTTATCTCGAGTCGATCCCATTTTCGAATTTCCTCCTCGTGGGGCGTAGGCTCCACATTGGGAAACACTGATTTAGACATTTTTTTAACCAAATAGTACTCTCACAATGAAAAATTTTCTCATATTTTTATTAATTTGGCACAAATAGTTTGATAATTGAATTTTTGTTTAGATTCAGAGGTGGGAAAGATATTTGCTCAAGTCACAGTTACAAAAAGTGAGGCTTACCTCAAGTTAGACGAAGGCGATTTTTATGAAAAACGTTTGATAAATAAACGTAAGAAATGGATTTTAGAAGGATTAGATCCAGATGAAGAAGAAGCGAAACTTTTAAAGAAAAACAAAAAGAAGAAAAAGAAGAAATCGGAATAAGGTTTTGTTTCAATTGTTTTGTACATAATAAAAAAAAATCTTCGATAATTCTTGTACATTATTTCACATTTAAATAAGTAATTCATCCAAGTAGCTAAAATCTGCCTAACAAATGATTCTTGAGGGTCGGAATGTACAGGGTTAGACCAAGTTAGAGATTGGTGAAGTCAAATGTACAAATTTCTATCGTTCCCAAAATCATTGTATTTTGTAGTAGTACAATAATCTAGCAATTGAGAGGGATATCTTGTGATGTATCAAAAACGATTTTAAATTTGTGACTTTATTTTTTGAACTCGAAAGTGCCCAAATTAAAAAATTGTCTAAGGCAAAGTCTGGTAGTATCCTATGTTGCACCGTTGACAGTGACGGATAACAGAGGCGAAAGAGAAACCAGAAATTAAGTGCATAAAATTAAATGATATAGACCCATAAGGAAATGGATATCATCACAAATAATAACTGATTAGATAGCACTAAGTATAAAACTAAAGTTAATATTGAAAGAACAAGTGGATTCAGATGACATGAATATAGAAGTGTAACGTCCGCTTCTAAAATCAGCACGCAGTCAGTCAGTTGACTGGTCTTTCTCACAATCGAGGCCATCAGCCCTCGTTGACGGTGACAGATGACAGAGACGAAAAAGATTAGGCTCCAATTATTAATGTTATAACATTAACTTTTACTTTCGTGTATTAAAGTTAATGTATATTTAAATTTGGGTACAGTACATTATCATCATTATTCTTACCCTCAGATCCCGCAATAAAAGTAAAATATTGCGAATGACGTAGTATAATTAATGTTGACTAAAGTGCCACCTTAAATTAATGCAGTATGCAATATAAGAACGTCAAACTAGATAAGGATGTCAACTAAATGATTTGTTTAATAACTGCTTAGTTATATTCTCAGCTTTTCTGGGTAAATTATTCTGAACGATGAACATAAAATATATCGTTAAAATTATTGATAAAGTACTATAAAATATTTAGCTTGTAGTTCATTGCAATTTTCACAGCACTAGTAATTAGCTGATAATATAAGGTTTTATTGATATAATACCCGATTTAAAAAGCGTTTTGACGCTATATCAATTTAAGTTAACGTTCCCGTCATCCCGTCAAAATACATCATTCCGAGTAACGTGATTTGTCATATTATCGTGGTGAACAAAAATTTTATTCCATTTGTGTATACAAAATTGATTGTTTCATTGAAATGAATATTTGGTCAAACGACGAAGTGGAACACAAATATAACCATAATTTTAATGTAAATAATGTATTATTTGTTCCCCAAGACAATATGGCGGCTAGTTGTGATGCCATTTGATGCTTAAAGCCAGTGATGAGCCTCAAAATGAAATTGCACTTTTAATATGTCCGGGACAGAAAAGTTATGAAGGCAAACATGAACGATACATTATTTGTTTCACTTAGTCGGAACACCTTCCACTTATAGGAACTGTCCATATAGAAGTATTACATATATGGGTATACCACTCTCTATCTCTTTTTACTGTTTTCTGATTGAATCGCCATGGCCTCGAAGTTGCTAGTGGTTGAAACGGCAAAGGAAGAAAATAACAATAACCGATGCTCTTTTCTCTCTTCTAATAGTATAATTCCAATTACATGCCGCCCTCTCTACTTAATATTAACTTACGTCGCGTTTACACGCATGTTTTTAGAGATACTTATCCATGTTTGCAAAGCATGTAAACGTTCCTTTAAGTGGAAGGTGTTCCGACTAAGTGAAACAAATAGTGTATCGTTCTCACTCTGAGCGTTTCAGTTAGTTCTGCTTTGCTTTTGCGCCAATGAAGCATGCGCAGTATAGATAAGAATTAGAGTATCACAGATACGATTTGTTCAGTGCTCCGTGACTTGGTATTAATTTTATGGTCCGTATACTTAAGTAACCGACAAATTAGCTAGTAATAAAATTATACCTGCGCACTTGTGTTTTTGTTGACCAAGATAATTAAACAATCAAGTTTTGTCATGACGTTAAGCGATTATTCCCGATTAATAAGTTATAAGTATGCGTAGTCTATTCAAACGTGATAAGAGATAAGGACAATAATTAAAACTAGTTCATAAGTTTATCTTGTATTTTTTGGTAATACAATTTTTTGCTAACAAGAATATCAGGCAACTAAATAAAAAGTTAAGTAATTCCTCCTAATAAAAAACATCAAGGAAACCCAAACATTGTGTCATTGGTCGTTACGCTATAGAACATCAAAGTAAGTTTTTGAAAATGTATTCATATTCCTAATACACTATAATTAATTTTAATTTGAGAATATTTCGTAGGGTATTAAT